>NC_091186.1:41812671-41962671 GCF_040958095.1 Procambarus clarkii | reverse complement strand
GAAATGAATAACTTTATCATTTCACAAGAAAAACATTTGAAAAAATATTGAAATTCTGGAAAACTTGGCTTATTAGGCAAATCTGGCCTTGCATAGTAGGGCCAAGAACTCCATTCTGGCTAGCTATCTATATATATATATATATATATATATATATATATATATATATATATATATATATATATAATGTCGTACCTAGTAGCCAGAACTCACTTTTTGACCTACTATGCATGGCCCGATTTGCCTAATAAGCCAAGTTTTCCTGAATTAATATATTTTTTCTAATTTTTTTCTTTTGAAATGATAATGCTACCCATTTCATTATGTATGAAGACAATTTTTTTTTATTGGAGTTAAAATTAACGTAGATATATGACCGAACCTAACCAACCCTACCTAACCTAACCTAACCTATCTTTATAGGTTAGGTTTGGTTAGGTAGCCGAAAAAGTTAGGTTAGGTTAGGTTAGGTAGGTTAGGTAGTCGAAAAACAATTAATTCATGAAAACTTGGCTTATTAGGCAAAACGGGCCTTGAATAGTAGGCTGAGAAGTGCGTTCTGGCTACTAGGTACGACATATATATATATATATATATATATATATATGTCGTACCTAGTAGCCAGAACTCACTTTTTGACCTACTATGCATGGCCCGATTTGCCTAATAAGCCAAGTTTTCCTGAATTAATATATTTTCTCTATTTTTTTTTCTTTTGAAATGATAAAGCTACCCATTTCATTGTATGAGGTCATTTTTTATTTATTGGAGTTAAAATTAACGTAGATATATGACCGAACCTAACCAACCCTACCTAACCTAACCTAACCTAACCTAACCTAACCTATCTTTATAGGTTAGGTTTGGTTAGGTAGCCGAAAAAGTTAGGTTAGGTTAGGTAGGTTAGGTAGTTGAAAAACAACTAATTCATAAACTTGGCTTATTAGGCAAATCGGGCCTTGCATAGTAGGCTGAGAAGTGCGTTCTGGCTACTAGGTACGACACACATATATATATATATATATATATATATATATATATATATATATATATATATATATATATATATAATACACACACACATATATATACCTTAATTTATTGCCTGGCAATTCTGTAATTGCAGAGTCTCCCGGTGCTGCTGCTGTTGAAGTGTTACCTGAAAACTTTGATGGTATGTCACATTTGTTATTATTTAAAAAAAAATTCCATATATATATATATATATATATATATATATATATATATATATATATATATATATATATATATATATATATATATATATATATAATATCATATATGGCTATCCTCTCTGAAATTGCAGGGAAAAGGACTTGGGTCCTTGATGTATGTACGGTGGATCATAGTAGGCTTAAGTTAAATGCCTTATATAGACCCTTAGGCCATTTTCATAGTCATTCCTGATGCAAATGTCCTGTCAAGGGTGTATAGATAGATGAATAAATATGGTTGTAGATAAATGGATAAAGGGGTAATATTATAAACACATTTGTAAAAATATTATTATAAATTATAAATACTGTATATATATATATAAATTATTTAAATTTATATATAAAAATATTTTTTGGTCAAAATATTGAATTAGTTTGAGTGAAATTTAAAATAGCTAAAGAAGATAGTCTAAAAATCAGTGTAAGATTATAATTAAAGTATAATAATTTCAGCCGCTGCTAAAAAAAATCCAAGAATCGCAAGTGAAGATTTCTCAATGTCAGCAAAGAAGAATGAAGGCTGAAATTTCTTGGGAAGAAAGTCGGTCAGTTCTATTTGAGTGGGAGGTGTGTAGGCACGCTGTTCCAGTTGAAGGTACATACACAATACAGTACTTATAAGCATATTGTCTATTTACATCAGCATATCAGTTTACATTACAACTTATTATATTTGCGTTTTTTTTTAGTTATATTTTTTGAATAGAGAGTGGATAATTCGTTTTAAATATACCTGAAGCATTTTATCACTAAAGAAAAATGTTTATGTATACTTATAGACCATATTTTTTTCCTAATTCTGCATGATCTGAAACTGTAAAAAGTCTTTTTTGACAAAGATGCGATATTTTTGAACATATGTTTTCAAATATTTTCATTTGACAGACACCAAATGCTTCAAATGTAGGATTGAAGCCAGCATCAAATGTGAAGATTGTCATCGCCTATTCTGCTACCACTGTGATATGAAAAAATTTTGTTTAACCCCATTCCATGATAGGTTTTTCTGGGCCAATGGATATTATGAAGCATTGCCACCAACTGTGACTGTTGACCTTAATGGGACATTCACTGACTGGCGTATGTAAACCAAAAAATTCTTTACATATGAAAACTTTTCTTTTTACCAAGCTATTACAATATAAGTACCAAAATATTGAAAGAAAAAAATAAATAAATTGTTTACTCAATAAGCAATTCAATTTTTATGGCATTTGACTTACTGAATATTATTTAAATATGCAATCTGCTAAGTTTATTATTATTTTCTTATTCAGAACCTGTTGTGCCAGTTCCTGTGCCAAAAATTTCCTGTAACTGTAAAGACTGTAACCTTAACATAAGGAGTTCTGACATCATGTGTACTTTCATAATGCTCTCAGGTATATTTGATTTAATATTAAGTTTGAACACATAAGTCTATGAGTATTTGCATCACTGAATATAGTAGCATCACTGAAGTTCTAGTGACGATACCCATACCCAAGCATGTGGACTTCAATCTTTGAGACACAAACATATCCATTCAGTGATGAAGATGAGTTTTACAAAAGATTCAAAATAAGCTGCTTTATTTTAGGAATAAATACTAAAACTAAGCTTTCTAGGCAGGTATGACCTTTATCTGCCCATATTTGAGTGTCAAGAGTGTGAATACAGCCTTCCTGCAGATGCTAAGATGTTGTATGATGGTGGATACTTCTGCTCATCAGCCAGGAAAAGTAACACATTCTTCAGCACCAAACTCCTGAACAACTGGCATTTCCTTCAAAGGAACAGCCCCGGTTTATCAATGAAATCCTTGTTAATAGCGCTCCAAGCGCTTGGCTCTCATAATGGAAGAGTAAGTATTTATTAATTTTATATATGTAATGTAAGTACCTGTATACATTAAACTGTATATATAATAATACATAAAAATATGAACCCACTCCACACATTCTCTTGTGCCACTTACATGTACAAAACCTTGTTCTTAAATGCACATCCTGATCTGAAACTCTTCCTTGATAGATGTAAAGGATCCCATAATCACCACACCAGAAATCAATATCTCTCTGATATCCCCCGAGTCAAACTAAATCTGAGCAAACTCTCTATGCAAATAAAGTAATTGGTTATTGCTCCTAATTGGTAAACTCTCTATTGAATTAAAAGCTGTCCAGCTGTTCAAAACATTATTCAAAAGTAAAACTAAAAAGCATTAATTTCATCCTTATAGTTTCCTACGTAGTTCTTCAAACTTGCACTGTTACTTGTGCTACCCACTCCCCCAATATATATGCCTGACTCATGCAACTTGCATGGCTTAGCCACATCTGGGCCTAGTGCTGGGAACTAGGTACCCAGCACTACGCTGGGAACAAGGTTCCTAGTATTAGGCTGGGAACCAGGTTCCCAGTACTAGGCTGGGAACGTAGTTGTTCAATCTTGCACTATAACTTGTGCTACCCACTCCCCCAATATATGGGGCTAATCCATGCAAATTCTATATTCAGTATATATTTCAGGATGGTTGCATCAACTTTGAAGCTGCTAAAAGAACATTCCAGGAGTGGAGATTTATGCAGTATGAACTTGCAAATGTCCAAAGCTACAATAAGAACGTGTGCCCTGCTTGTCATACTAACCCATTTGCCATACATATTGATGGCAACAAAAAGTTATTCCCATATGAAAAAGTTGGAAGGTACAGTTCTTAAATAATTTTCCTTTTGTAAGATAAATTTTTATTTTTCAACAATTAATACATTTCTATTAGGGCAACTTATATATCACAATACATTATTCGTTATGTAAATATATCAATATCTGAAAAATTCTTACATGCAATACATAATAGCATTATTCATGTATTACAACATTAAGTAATATATATTTACACAATCATCAAAATTGAAAACAAATCAATGTAAATTATGTAAATACTGTCATTTTGTTTCTTTCAGAGGATTGAGGGAATCATATTATTCAGAGAGTGTCTTTGCTGCTGACAATGATGTGGCTAATCACCTTAACCATATAGAGAGCTTAAAAACAAAGGTAAATATTATGTGTACAGACTTTGTAAACTGTACATAGATTTTATATTTTTATTTATATATACAAGACTTTTTACATTCTTGTACAGCCACTAGCACGCATAGTGTTTCAAGCAAGTCGTTAATCGTATGTTCCCCAGAATATGACCCCACCCAATCCATTAACAACCAGGTACCCATTTTACTGTTGGGTAAACAGGGGGGGGGGCATAGTTAAGGGTTGATGCCCAGTAAATCTTCCAAGGCCAGGATACAAACCCAGGACAAAGCGCTCGCGAAACGCCAGGCGAGTGTCTTAACCCACTACACCATTGGGAAAAGACAGTCATGATGTCTTACAGTTTACAGAGTTAATATATATATTATAACAAGTAGTTAGGTTTTTTTAACCCACAGGCAAGTCAACAAGTAAAACAGAGTACTCAACGTTTGTCAAGAGCTACATGCACCATATAAATGGTGATTTTTGGGGTCTGAAGTCATATTGATTAAGATGCTATATTTCTGTTGGTCTATATCACTTTTATATAACCCATCAGGTTAGGTTCTTTTCATTATTTATTATATATTTTATATATACTGTATTTATATAATAAATATATATATATATATATATATATATATATATATATATATATATATATATATATATATATATTCGTACCTAGTAGCCAGAACGCACTTATCAGCCTACTATGCAAGGCCCGATTTGCCTAATAAGCAAAGTTTTCCTGAATTAATATATTTTCTCTATTTTTTTTCTTTTGAAATGATAAAGCTACCCATTTCATTATGTATGAGTTCAATTTTTTTTTATTGGAGTTAAAACTAACGTACATATATGATCGAACCTAACCAACCCTACCTAACCTAACCTAACCTATCTTTATAGGTTAGCTTAGGTTAGGTAGCAGAAAAAGTTAGGTTAGGTTAGGTTAGGTAGGTTAGGTTGTCGAAAAAACATTAATTCATGAAAACTTGGCTTAATAGGCAAATCGGGCCTTGCATAGTAGGATGAGAAGTGCGTTCTGGCTACTAGGTACAACATATGTCTATATATATATATATATATTTATATATATATATATATATATATATATATATATATATATATATATATATATATATATATATATATATAATATATTATATATATATATATATAAGGCACAACTCTCCTAAACACGAGAGTGAAGTGTACAACTTTAGAACACTTTCCCACCAGGAGACTCGAACCCTAGCCAGCACAGAAGCCTTCCAGCAACTGGCATAACAGGTACGCCTTAACCCGCTCCACCACCAGCTCAGACCCTTAAAAGAGATGGTAATTTCGGAGTATTTAAATACACCAAAGATCACCACCTCCCAAGAGCACTAGAGCAAGTGAGGGGTCATTTAGACGTTAATTTCATCAAGTCCCTGTTAATATGGGAAGACACAGTGTCTATGCTTAAGGCACAACTCTCCTAACTCTACACTCTACACTTCACTCTCGTGTTTAGGAGAGTTGTGCCTTAAGCATAGACACTGTGTCTTCCCATATTAACAGGGACTTGATGAAATTAACGTCTAAATGACCCCTCACTTGCTCTAGTGCTCTTGGGAGGTGGTGATCTTTGGTGTATTTAAATACTCCGAAATTACCATCTCTTTTAAGGGTCTGAGCTGGTGGTGGAGCGGGTTAAGGCGTACCTGTTATGCCAGTTGCTGGAAGGCTTCTGTGCTGGCTAGGGTTCGAGTCTCCTGGTGGGAAAGTGTTCTAAAGTTGTGTATATATATATATATATATATATATATAATATGTCGTACCTAGTAGCCAGAACGCACTTTTCAGCCTACTATGCAAGGCCCGATTTGCCTAATAAGCCAAGTTTTCCTGAATTAATATATTTTCTCTAATTTTTTTCTTATGAAATGATAAAGCTACCCATTTCATTATGTATGAGGTTAATTTTTTTTATTGGAGTTAAAATTAACATAGATATATGACCGAACCTAACCAACCCTACCTAACCTAACCTAATCTATCTTTATAGGTTAGGTTAGGTTAGGTAGCGGAAAAAGTTAGGTTAGGTTAGGTTAGGTAGGTTAGGTAGTCGAAAAACAATAATTTCATGAAAACTTTGCTTATTAGGCAAATCGGGCCTTGCATAGTAGGCTGAGAAGTGCGTTCTGGCTACTAGGTACGACATATATATATATATATATATATATATATATATATATATATATATATATATATATATATATATATATATGATATAAATATATAATATATATGATGTATATATATAATATATATCATTTATATTTGATTTGCAGAACAGCCAAAATTGTGGTGTCTCGTTGTGGAAAGCGGCGCGAAAAGAACCGTATACACACAAATCCCTGGACCAGACTGGCATAAACCTTGCATCATGCCGGCATGGTGTAATTCTCAAAATGTGCAATATGACTCGTGGTGAGGTTTTTGGCTATGCACACTATCTCCATATAAATTACTTCAAAAGTGCCAAGTACATCTGCCAGGACATCATATGCCAGTACAGTACTGGCCATGGGCCCTGAAAAATTCAAGAAAAAAATAAAAAATTCACCCTACTGGAGACAAAGCCGTTCCTAGGTGTTTTGCATGCAAAAGGACATGCATGGTATTGCCAGGTAAATAATTATCATTTGTCACAATAACGGGTATTAATGTAACGTTATTTTAGGGTTAAAAAGCTATTAATCAGAATAAAGTATTTAATCATAATTAAATTTTTGAGCAATCGACTAATGTTCTTTCCTTGTAATTATTTTACAGTGTGTTACATCTTAATTATAGGTCTTGTATGGAGGACGCTGGCAGCACGGAAGTGGTTTGACCACAGGTGAAGAAACCGAGCAAATTTTCAGCTATATGTCGCGGTACAACAGTACCACCAAAAACATGTTGAAAACCGGTTAGTTTATAGTGCATTGTTACAATGAGGAAGGTATAATCTATTAAAACTTGTTAGTGATATTTATTATGTGTAATGAAGATGACTTCAGTAACTAGCAACACCTGGTGTCACCCTACAACTTTGTGTATATGAATTGGATTTGATTAATATAGCAAGTAAATTATAGATAGTATTATAGATAGTTCAAAAATAAAAATAACATTTACTGCCATTAAACAGCCTTCATCAGCAGTGAGGCTCGTAAGGATTGTTTTTTTTTGTAATATCAAATATTAAATAAAAATTGCAACATTATACTAACAGGGCAGTTTTTCCTCCTGTTGATAGGCAAAAGAAGCTGCAGAGTTAATAAGAAAGGAGTTAGCTGACTTATCTCTTGATGAAAAACAACTTCTCATCTGGATTGCAGAGTTAACCAACTTAGCCCAGAGTTTAAATAAAAGGTTTGCTTGTAAAATATATAGTAAGAAACACTGTTTAGAAATACTCTTATATATTTTAACAAGGTTATTGTACTGTAAAATCAATGCAGTACCATAAATCATAAAATTGCCAAAACATTTCTTTATTATTTTAATTGTTTAGTTCTTGTACAATAATTGTCAGCCATCATAAAATGCCATTGTGACCATTGCCTAAAAATTTAAGTTAAATTTTTTTTTAATTAATCAGGGACTTTACATGTTTGAATTTAGTAAACATTATAGTAAACAGTATCCTCTATTCTCAACAGATCAGTTTCTCAAAATGATGTTCAAAAGGGGATAGAGTTAGTATGTGACTCAATTAGAACCAAGAAATCCCACATATCCAGTGTAGCAGGTATGTTAAAGCTTATGTATAAGTTAGGGACTGATAAAACAAACAGAAATCTTTTAGTGTTTGTAAAATACTTCAAGAAAACAATGACTTTTTTTTTATCTAAACACATCTAATGTCATTTATTTCTCAGGTAGATTTGTATGGATACCATCTCACTTAGGTGTTGTCCTATGTAATTATAGGTAATTGTCAAAATTAAGTTGAGATATCAATATCTATGGCAGGTGCCTGCAGGTAATGAATCTGCCAATGGAAATCATTCCAGTTGTAAACTATGTGAACAAAAGCTAGGACATACTGTCTATCACTATATATGTGATTGTCCTGTTATCAATGACTTCAGAACAAATGGTATGATGTACTTTGAGTTTTGTTATTACTTCATACACTCAGGAATATTGGAAGATATTCTTGTGCTGTACCCCGATTTTGTTAGTGGAGGCTAATAGATCAGCCTTACATTTCATATTCTCTCCAGATTCCATGTATGACTGGCTGTCCTGTGAGGTTTTTGATCTACACTGTGGTCTTTCATACATAATAGGATAGCAGCACATTGCAGTGTATACCTAAGCTTGTTAAAAAAAACGTGGTTGGCAAATATTTATGTAGTGTGTTCTGCTACTTTTGTGTAGGTATTCACTACTAAGTATATACAAAACAAATTTATCAACTATAATCTTATTTACTAGTAACAAAGTGTTTCTTTCAGTTTCAAGCAAAATGAGATCACGATACTGTGCAAAGATTGAAGCAGACAAGAAAAAGTTGAGGGAACTGATAGCGGTCTACAATGAAGACAATATTAACTTAATTACTCCACTGAAATAAATGTTATTGCATTATAGCTACTTGGTAATTATTTTAACAGGTAGCTTAATCATTGTTGTTTGTGTCTAAGCTAAGTAAAATTAGTAAAAGCATTTTGTAGACACAAATTGTAATATATTTTCATTATCACTTTTACTGGTTAAAGTTTAAATGAAACACTTGTTAGGAAAACATTTAATTTAAAAAATACCTGAAATAATGATGTGTGTGTGTTTTACAGGAACAGGGTTAATACTCAATAAAGAAGTCATCATTCCAGCATGTAACCAGTGGACTTATGGCCCTCTTGCTAAATATGAAAAAATTATATCAAATTAAACTAATTGAGGCAACTAACCTGTTTTCTGAAGACAGGGAAGTAGAGTACAACAAATTTCAAATAGACAGTCAAGATTCCGAGGATTCCGAGACCGACAGTGACAACAGTGTAGTCAGTATTGAGTCACAGACTGACAACGAAGAAATGGAAGAAACACTCTTCCCTTTGATTTGAGTAGCTTTAAGTAGCAAAGCAAAGAGAAAATAACTATTCTCTACCCCTGGGTTGGGCAAATGTTCTTTGCCCAAATCATCATGTTAATTTTGCATCCCTATGTTGCTTAAGAAAGATTTGTTTTCAAATTAGTTTTTATTTTTATTAATTACCCTCAAAATTTTGTTTAGTTTAGAAATGCTTATTAAATAAATTGTAGTTGTAGTTATGTGCAATTTCTTTGCTTTCCTTCAAAAAACACACACACAAAAAAAAAAAGGTAAACATGAAAAATGAGTGCCCAAATGAGATACAGAAAACTTTTTTAGTATCAGTAGTTGACAAATGAAATGCATCAGGAAGTGATGTTGTGGAGGCAGACTCCGTACAAAGTTTCAAGTGTAGATATGACGGCCCAGTAGGTTCAGGAAACTACTTCATTTGAGATGATTCTTCCTAGTATTACGTAATGAAGAAATATGATATATTTACTCACTATAATGTTGGTACTGAATGTATAACATGGAAATACACATTTTTACTCTGAAATAATCATATTTTATAACGAAATTATACGAAACTTAACTCGCAGTTCAACACAGGAAGTCTACATTCTAAGCCTGGTAGCACTCGAAATTATTGACAACACTGAAGTAGACAGCTTAATTATTTCTGACTCCCTTTCTTCACTACGAGCAATAAACAGTTTGCAATCATGTAATAACGTGCTTGTCTTGGAAGCTAGACATAGATATATAAGAATACTTAGCAAGAGGGTAAATATAAAAATGTTGTGGATTCCTTCCCACATTGGCATGCAGGAACATGACAATAAATAAGCCTCTGTATCTCTTTCCACTTCGGCTCACAAGATGGGTATAGGGTGCATAATAAATGCGCTAAAGAGAGAATGTTGTGGCTTTGGGTAATTAGATGATTCCAATTTTGCTATAAAATTGTTAGTTTAGAGTAAAAATAAGTTTTTTTTTCATGATGTTCTACATTCAGCACCAACAATATAGTGAGTAAATATATCGTAGTGTTTCATTACTTACGTATACTGTACTAAGAAGCTTTGGGTAATTAGACGGACTGCCACACACCTACCTACCTACCTGATTTACATGAGGTTTTGTCATATATACCAATAACATAGATGAAAATATTACAAACCACATCATCAAATTATAATGTAAATTATAATTAAATGCAAGATCTTGTATATGGGCCATAACAATCTACGTCACAAGTACTAAATTAACAGTACTACTTTACATAAAGAATATTAAATGTTTATTCAGGTAAAAGTTCTAATAGCAGATTTGTATGGCATAATTAGGGGACATGCATGATTTTGGGTAGTAGAACCCCAAGCACATGTACAATAATTAAGATAATGGATAATGGCAAATTGTGAGTGTGTGAACTCTGGGAGCGAGAGCGTGGCGGCTCGATGCGGTCGTAGTCTGCTGTCTGCTCTGTGTCGAAGCTGTAGCGTCTTTGGTCGATTAGAACTGTACACGCCGAGTGCTACATTGTTGAATGGGGAATTGTACTGTCCTCCATTCCTCATATCGCTTGCTTATATGGTGATTACACCTCAGCTCCCTCCAACAAGCTGAGAAGAGTATTACCTGTAATTGGGGAAAGGATTGTAGCTTCTGTAATTAGTGCTAATTAGTTATGCTATTAAGATAATGAGATAATGGAGCGAGTATAAGGATTACTCGCTACAGCATTTTAATACCAAGCAGAGTTATGCCATGTGCGGGTAGGCGATTCCACGGGTTTACAACCCTATGGGTGAAAGCATCTTTGGTTTTCTGTCCTACATTGTGGTTTCTTGAGCTTGAACCCGTTGCTCCTCGTTCGTGTTACGTCTGACCTTTTGAAAAAACTGTCCGGATTGACATCCAACAAATTTAGTATTTTATGGGTTTCTATGAGATCCGCCCTGTCATGCCTGGTCTGCAGTGTTGTTACCCTAGTGGCCCTCATCCATTCCTGATACGAGAGATGAAGCTCTGGTATGATTTTTTTTTAATTACCTCTTCCACTTGTTGAGCAATATTATTGTCCCCTAACTCCCCTTGCCACTTCGGGGGGGGGTATAGGGTGTTGATGTAGCTTCAGGGCACCAATCCCCCCAGCCACAGGGCATGGCGAGAAGGCGAAATGATGCATTCTGACTCAAACGCCCTTTCCTTCATCTATCTGTTGTGAGGTAGTGCTGTCAATTTGGTAGTTCTGAAGTGGATTGTTGTGGCCCACATGTAAGGGCTAGCATTTATCGACATTAAAATGCATTTGTCAGTCATCTGACCATTTGTGAAGTTCATTTAGATCACTTAGTAAGGTCTCATTATCACCTTATTTATTTATTTATTTATATATATACAAGAAGGTACATTGGGTTTGTGAGAATACATTGGATAGTACAGTATTTACATTCTTGTAAAGCCACTAGTACGCGCAGCGTTTCGGGCAGGTCCTTAATCTAGCAGATAATTTTAAGTAGGTAATTTCAATCAGAATTGATAAATGATAAAGATACAATACAAGAGAAAAATGAGATGAGAGAGATAAGTAAGTATATTAAAGCACATTGTTATATTAAACCTCTGATTGATTACATTGACAGCTTGATTAGTAATTTAAACAAGATTAATAGACACCATACAGCAGATTGACAGCACATATAAGACAGCAATGATCACAATGGTAAAGATGTTCAGAATGGGTACATAAAGATTGGGAGACTGGGTAGCAAAAGATACAGATAAACAAGATTTATAAACACCTTCAACTATTCCATGGTCCAGGGATTTTCTGAAAAGGAGTTTCACTGACAAACATAGTGAATTTGCCAGTTCAGTTCCTTTACGACTTGGGACTGAAATACATTCACACTTTGGGCTTTTGAGTCTTTTAGTTTGTCAATGCTCTTCCTGATTGTGTAGCGTGTAATTGGTATTTCCCTTAATTCATTCTCTTTACCTCCGACAAACATTTGTGTGGGTGATGGGATGTCATTCAAGCTTTCTAGTGTGAACACTGATGTAAAGTATTCATTCAGTGTGTTTGCTGCCCTTTTATCGTGCAACTTAACATTGTTAGTCTCATCTTTATGGGTCCTACTCTGCTGTAATGGGTTTTTGTTTGGGTTTTACTTCGTATATATTTGGCCGAAACGCTATGCGTATTAGTGGCTTAATTTAGGTATTGTATTTTAAATTTAAAATATTTGCCCCAAGGAGAGAGTTTATTGGGAGTACTTAGCTGTGTCATGAGGCAGATAATTAACTATACAATTTGCTGTGCTCCGTCCTTTTACAAATCCATTGACCCACATCCCCTAACCTACGTATTTTGTGCAATAGTCGGTTTCGGATGATCCTTTCGCACATGTTGCAAGTGCATGACATGAGACTGATAGGTCTGTAATTGCCAGGGTCATTGGGTTTCTGTATGGGAACAAATATTGCATGTTTCCATTGTGTGGGCAACACTCCACTTAGGAATGACTTGTTAAACAGGTGGAGTATTGAGTTCCCAAACACTTCACCAGTGCATTTAGTATGTCGTAGGTGATGCCATCCTCACCAGGTGCTGTAATTTTATCCTTTTCATAGCCCCCTTTACTTCCTGGGCTGTGATTGGTTCCTCATACTCGTCATCACTAGATTGTGCTCTTGTTATCCTAATCCTTCTGTCATTTTGTCGGAGGAGCTGTTCCCTGCTTACTTCTGCAGGGAGGGAGGGAGGAGGATGATGCTGCATCACTCAACTTGTGTATTAGTTCTTCAGCCTTACCTTGGGGGTCTTTGTGAGCCGCAGGTTGGGCTCTGTCCCCTTAGCTATCTGAATTTTTGCCAACACTTGTCTTGCAGATGTTTCTATTCCAATAGAG
Organism: Procambarus clarkii; assembly: GCF_040958095.1. Classification (NCBI taxonomy): domain Eukaryota; kingdom Metazoa; phylum Arthropoda; class Malacostraca; order Decapoda; family Cambaridae; genus Procambarus; species Procambarus clarkii. Next base: position 41,949,409 of record NC_091186.1, on the reverse strand, counting down.
CTAGTGAACGCTAGCCCTTGTCTTTCCCTTTGTAACTCATCTGCAATGTATGTACCTTTACCTGAATTGAAAATCTAATCTAAATCTAATCTATATGCTTAGAGATATGCAAATATATATATATATATATATATATATATATATATATATATATATATATATATATATATATATATATATATATAACTGTGCTTGGGGACCCACCACCCTTAATTACCCCTACTCCAAATTAATCAACAAAAATCTGAAATTACAACCATCACACAGAAATAACCTGCACACGTAAATAACATCACATGAAACAAGAAGGTATGACAGGATGTGCAGAATACCCCCGTTGAAAAGCAGAGGTGCAACAGGAACTTCTGAGAGAAGCACACATGTGCAGTATGTGCAGTATGTGCAGTATGTGTACCACCCAGGCTGTGGTACTGCACATACTGCACAAGGATGGATTGATAAATTAATATATGGACTACTGACTTTAAACACAAGTTTATTGATTTTATTAAAAAAATATATCATATATGTTACAAAAATACTTAGGAATTTTTTCTTAGAAATTATATTGTTCTGTAAAGGAAGTAAGATTGATGGGAGTCACCTCTGACTTAATTACATAAAGTTTATTGATTTTATTACAAAAATAAATCATATTTTACATAAATAATATTTTGTTTATATTTATTTTTCTGTAAAGGAAGTAAGATTGATGGGATTCACCTCTGACTCAATTACATTATCAAAAAATAGTTTATTATCTGCTATCAGACAAATAGTGCGTTATTTTCTTCTGAACCATCATGACTTGCCCTTTTCCAACAGATTCATCTTCCTTCTTGACCATCTTCAAATTATTTCTTTCTTCTTTTCTATTTGATGGCTTCAAAATAATGGACGTCTTCGACCCTTCTAAGATATGATCTTTGGGAACCCTGATGAAGGTACTTGCTTCAGCAGTAAGTGGACACTGATGTGCTGAAAATGTGGAAAACATAACATATATAATAAATATATATTTCTTGCAAAAAATAAAACACCAAAATCACAGAAATTTGGAACCATAGTAGTCTGTAGACAGAGGCCACCAGGCATTACAACAATCGGTAGACAGAGACCAAGAAGGGCAATTGTGGTGCCACAATGGTTTCCAAGAATCCTAGCATAGATTATTTGTTAAAATTGGTTTACTTTTACCAAGGGGCCATTTGGAGGTAGGCCCACCCCAGTACCCACTGTGTGTGTATTCTTCCAAATAGTGTAGAGGTGCCATAGGCACAATCAGAGCACTGTATAAACATCAGGGGTCCGTGCATGGTTGTTCAACGTCCTACCAGCGACTATAAGAAATATTGACGGAACAACCGTGGACATCTTCAAGAGAAAACTGGACTGTTTTCTAAGAGAAGTTCCAGATCAGCCGAGCTGTGGTGGGTATGTGGCCCTGCGGGCCGCTCTAAGCAACAGCCTGGTGGACAAAACACTCACAATTTGAGCCTTGCCTTGGGCCGGGCTTGGGAAGTAGAAGAACTCCCAGAACCCCATCAAGCAGGTGTAATGTACTCAGGTAACTAGTGCCCAGACACAGAAACTAGACACCTCTAGACACCAAACTAGACACAGACACTAGACAGAGTTCCACATAAGAGGTTGTTCTGGAAACTGGAAAATATTGGAGGAGTGACAGGTACGCTTCTAACATGGATGAAAAATTTTCTGACTGATAGAAAAATGAGGGCTGTGATCAGAGGCAATGTATCGGACTGGAGAAATGTCACAAGTGGAGTACCACAGGGTTCAGTTCTTGCACCAGTGATGTTTATTGTCTACATAAATGATCTACCAGTTGGTATACAGAATTATATGAACATGTTTGCTGATGATGCTAAGATAATAGGAAGGATAAGAAACTTAGATGATTGTCATGCCCTTCAAAAAGACCTGGACAAAATAAGTACATGGAGCGCCACTTGGCAAATGGAATTTAATGTTAATAAATGCCATGTTATGGAATGTGGAATAGGAGAACACAGACCCCACACAACCTATATATTATGTGAGAAATCTTTAAAGAATTCTGATAAAGAAAGAGATCTAGGGGTGGTTCTAGATAGAAAACTATCACCTGAGGACCACATAAAGAATATTGTGCGAGGAGCCTATGCCACGCTTTCTAACTTCAGAATTGCTTTTAAATACATGGATGGCGATATACTAAAGAAATTGTTCACGACCTTTGTTAGGCCAAAGCTAGAATATGTAGCAGTTGTGTGGTGCCCATATCTTAAGAAGCACATCAACAAACTGGAAAAGGTGCAAAGACATGCTACTAAGTGGCTCCCAGAACTGAAGGGCAAGAGCTACGAGGAGAGGTTAGAGGCATTAAATATGCCAAAACTAGAAGACAGAAGAAAAAGAGGTGATATGATCACTACATACAAAATAGTAACAGGAATTGATAAAATGGATAGGGAAGATTTCTTGAGACCTGGAACATTAAGAACAAGAGGTCATAGATATAAACTAGCTAAACACAGATGCCGAAGAAATATAAGAAAAATTCACTTTCGCAAACAGAGTGGTAGACGGTTGGAACAAGTTAGGTGGTGGAGGCCAAGACCGTCAGTAGTTTCAAAGCGTTATATGACAAAGAGTGCTGGGAAGACGGGACACCACGAGCGTAGCTCTCATCCTGTAACTACACTTAGGTAATTACACTTAGGTAATTACCTCTACTGTAAGATAACTAGTGGGAAAATGCAAGTAATGCAATCTAACAAGTGAACAAAACAAATTAAGAGTGCGACACGTGGTAGCAACACTGCCACTATGAAAACACCCACTACTCCATCGACCGGGATAATTTTTTAGCAAGAGGAGGAGGAGAAGAATGGCTAAAAATGACCAGACTCTTCCACCAACTCGGTCAAATGCTAGAGAGGACGCAAACACAGTGGCCTCCTTACCAGAGCCTCAGATATTATCACGAAGTAAGGCATCCAGCACTTTCACTAACACGATAACATCATTTATATTTGCCAACATCCAGGGTATAAGAACACGCAAATCCAACAAAGTTCACTTTATAGATGGTCTCCTTCATGAGGCAAATGCAGTGTTTGCAGCCCTAACAGAAACCCACACAAAGGACTACCATGATGGTGAAATATGGATCTCAGAGTACAATCTTTTCATATGTGATGGAAACACCGGCTTCAGGGTGGGGTCAGCCTCTACATCAAAGACACACTCATCTGTACTGAGCTGCTAAACACCTCAAATGATATGGTGGAAGTGCTGATAATCAAAATAGAGATCCTAAATGTACTTATTGTCCTTGTATATATGTCACCGGAGGCAAACCCTCAGCAGTTTAAACACCAACTAATGAAAATAGAACACTGCTTGGAAAACCTCACAAATCCAGCTCCGATCATCATCCTGCTTGGGGACTTCAACCTACGGCACCTGAAATGGAAGCACCTGGCTAATACAGTAATATCAGAAAGAATACCAGGAAGTAGCCTAAATGAACAGGCACATGCAAATGACCTGCTACGGATGTGCGACAGGTTTGCCTTAAACAAGCAAATAGTAGAACCAACTAGGAAGGAGAACACGCTGGACCTCATTTTCACTAATAATGATGAATTGATCAGAAACATAATGATTACAAATACCTGTTACTCAGATCACAACTTAATTGAAGTTATGACAACCATGGGGAATAGATCTTCAAAACCAGTCCAGATTCCCGGTGGAGGAGATTTCAGCAAATTCAACTTCAATAATAAACAGATAAACTGGGAGCAAATAAACAAGGACTGCACAGAAATAAACTGGGAAGAACAGCTAGAAAATGCATATCTGAACCAGTGCCTGGAAAAAATAAGCTCAGTAGCACTAAAAATATGTTTAAACCGCATACCCCTAAGAAAAAAGAGGAAGAGATGCAGATTGGAACGAGAACGTCGTTCCCTATATAGGCAAACAAAGCGAATCGCGGAACAACTTGAGAGTCGCACCCTATCTCAAGAACGGCGAAGAAGGTTATGTAGAGAAATAGAAACAATTGAACTCAAGCTACAAGAATCATACAAAACCCAGGAGAGGCAAAGAGAGCAAAAGGCCATCAGTGAAATAGAGAGGAATCCGAAATATTTTGTCTCCTATGCAAAATCAAGATCAAAAACCACATCTAGTATTGGGCCCCTGCGAAAGGGAGATGGAACTTTCACCGATGACAACAAAGAAATGAGCGAGCTACTGAGGAAGCAATACGACTGTTTTCTGCGAGCCATTAAACGCACTAAAGATTTCTAACCAAAATGAGTTTTTCATGGATATGATACCAACATCAAATCATATATCAGACGTCACCCTATCCCCACTGGATTTTGAAGAAGCCATAAACAGTATGCCTATGCACTCTGCACCAGGCCCGGATTCTTGGAACTCCATATTCATCAAGAACTGTAAAAAACCACTATCACAGGCCCTCCACATTATGTGGAGACAAAGCCTAGATACTGGCATTATCCCTGATATACTAAAAACAGCAGAGATAGCACCAATTCATAAAGGAGGAAATAAGGCAGAGGCAAAAAATTAGACCGAGAGCACTAACATCGCACATCATAAAAATTTTTGAGAGTGCTAAGAAGTAAGATCACAAAATACATGGAATCACAGCATCTGCATAACCCCGGACAACATGGTTTCAGAACAGGGCGCTCTTGCCTGTCGCAGTTGCTGGACCACTATGATATGGCATTAGATGCTATGGAAGACAAACAAAATGCTGATGTAATTTACAAAGATTTCGCAAAAGCTTTTGATAAATGACCATGGTGTTATTGCACATAAAATGCGTTCAAAAGGAATTACCGGAAAAATAGGTAGATGGATCTACAATTTCCTGACTAACAGAACACAATGTGTAATAGTCAACAAAATAAAATCCAGCCCATCAACCGTGAAGAGCTCAGTCCCCCAAGGTACTGTGTTTGCTCCAGTATTTTTTATCCTCATATCGGACATAGACAAGAACACAACCTATAGCACTGTATCATCCTTTGCAGATGACACTAGGATCTTCATGAGAGTAGGCAACATAGAGGACACAGCAAACCTCCAATCAGATGTAGATCAGGTCTTTCTATGGGCTACAGAAAATAATATGGTGTTTAACGAATATTAGTTCCAGCTCATGCGCTATGGACAAAATGAAAATATAAAAACGGCAACCACGTAAAAAACTCAGGCAAATCATAACATAGAACGAAAAGGCAATGTCAAGGATCTGGGTGTACTCATGTCTGAAGACTTTACCTTTAAAGAATATAATAAAGTAGCCGTCACAACTGCAAGAAAAATGACAGGTTGGATAACAAGAACTTTTCACACTAGAGATCCTATACCGATGATGATACTTTTCAAAATGCTTGTGCTCTCTAGAGTGGAGTACTGCTGCACAATGACAGCCCCTTTCAAAGCTGGAGAAATTGCTGACCTGAAGAGCGTGCAGAGAATCTTTACTGCTAGAATCTACTCAGTAAACCATCAGTAAAAATTATTACTCAGTAAAAAAAGTAACACATCTAAACTATTGGGATCGACTAAAGAGCCTAAATCTGTACTCCCTTGAGCGCAGGCGGGAGAGATACATAATAATTTACACGTGGAAAATATTAGAGGGGCTGGTCCCAAACCTGCACACAGAAATAACATCACATGAGACCAGAAGACATGGCAGGATGTGCAGAATACCCCCGTTGAAAAACAGAGGTGCAACTAGTACTCTGAGAGAGAACTCTATCAACATCAGAGGCCTGAGACTGTTCAACACGCTTCCGCTACACATAAGGGGCATAACTGGCAAACCCCTCACAGTGTTCAAGAGAACTGGATAAGCACCTCCAAAGGATACCTGATCAACCAGGCTGTGACTCATACGTCAGGCTGCGAGCAGCCGCATCCAACAGCCTGGATGATCAGTCCAGCAACCAGGAGGCCTGGTCGACGACCGGGCCGCGGGGACACTAAGCCCCGGAAGCACCTCAAGGTACTTGCCCTACCATCTCCATGATTTGATGCTCTGCAAATACAGCACACATCAATTCATTGCACACTTTTATAATAATTATTTGAGAATATATAACAAGTACTTTATATTTAAATTTTTTTTTTTATATTTGTAGCTATACAATATTTGTATCCCTGGTTTCCATACAGTATATTCTAAACAAAATATATATTAACAAAACACATCACAACAAATAGTTGACAGCTGGTAGACTGCCAAACAACAAAAAGAGCTTTGAATATATGATCAGATATTCTTGAGATGGGACAGGAACCAAAGACTCGCCAGGTCCAAAAAGCACACTTGAAGCCTCCCCAAAACCTCCATTCATTCATTCACAAACTTCTCCCAAGACCATAATGAATTAATGAATGAATGCATGATGGTCTTTCCCCCAAGACCAAATGATCCAAGGTATGATCCAAATATGGAAATATATTCCCCAAAGATCAAAATATTCAAGATATGATCAAAATATTCAATCAAAACTAGTGACATCAAATCAGCTTATAGAGTGGGTATCAAATCAACAGGAGGGTATAAATAACAGGAGAATTTGAGTTAAACTAGATAGCTGCTTCCGCAAGTCAGACCTTTTCAAATCTGCACTCTCTAGTAAATCAAATGTTTATGTGAATAAATGTCTGACCAGGTTCAGACAAAATCTCTTATTTAAACTGCGGGGTTTCTGGAAAAATTCCTCTGTAATTAAACATTGTTTTGTGGGAGACAATACAATTATAGCTAGGGGGACTGACACTGGAAAAACCTATTTTATAACAACTGAAGCTCACCTCAATTCTCCTGAATGACTGTGGGATAGCTGCTGAATAACCAGAGTTCAAATTATAACCTCATTTAACTACCAATGTGTACTTTAGCTGTGCCTTTCCTTCCAAAAGGTTTTAACTTAAAAAACACCAGCGTTGAATGTAATGAAACGCCATTTTCTGGGTGAGACCCGGAGGCTCCCCGGAGCTTTACCGGCTGATATGCTAATGTCAGACTTTGGCATCAGTCATGTGTATGGAGTTCTAGGGCCTACCGGGGACCACGAGCCAGAACCTGGCCCCCTCAGAGAGGCAAGGGGAGCAATGGCCTATAGAAACCCCCGTGTGGTTGGAAGCATTCTATGTCTGCCATCGACCGGGTCAAGCATCCAGAAAGGTAAGCATTCCAAAACAAACCCCTATTCTGGTGAAAATTGCTACCTAAGTGAATAGAACTCTTCAACAGAAAACAAGGAAACTAGTGTGACGTCATACGTCACCGCGCCGCTGTCTGCGCAGCTCCCCCCTCCCCGGGAGGGGAAAGGGGGAGCCCCAGACCTCCCACGCCGGCTATCCACCCATCAGTTCTGAGGCTGGATGTCAAAACACGCGAAAAACGCCGACCGGAGGGAGGGAGGGTTGCCGGGGAGCCTCCGGGTCTCACCCAGAAAATGGCGTTTCATTACATTCAACGCTGGTTTTCTGGGGGGAGCCCCGTCGGCTCCCCGGAGCTAACTACCCACAGAGGAAGGTCAAAGGGACAAAACCGGGAGGCGGACACCACGCACCCCTCAAGGAGGCGAGACAACCGGCAGCAAACGCCAACCCAAGGCGCCACAGCCCCGAAAATCCCGGGAACACGAGAACCACGAGCAGCAAGGCCCCTGCACGAACACCAAAAATCCATGCCCGAAAGACTGCAAGGCCACGTCGCCCAGACGGCAGCGAGAGCAGCGAAGCCACGAACGCCACAGGCATGAGGGAAGAACACAGGCAGCTTAGCCGCAAGAACACGGCTGACCACCCGGGACACCATCACCCGCGAATCGGGAAGAACAGAACCGGATCAACGCAAAACGCGCTCCGGACCCAAACGCCGTGGCACGCAAACAACAGCAGAGGGCCGCCACTGAACACAAAAACGACACACCCCCGGCCCGACCAACGAAGCACCAACAAACCCTGGACCCCTCCAGAATGCAGCAGCCCCACCCCGCGCCAGAAAAGATGGAGACTGCTGCCATCAAACAACCAAAACGCTAAAACCGAAGGAGCAAGAAAACACAGCGAACCGATCCCCAGAGGCAAAGGCCCAAAGGAAAGAGCCGACGAAAAAACACACCGGAACCGAAGGGGCACTACCAACCGAGTAGAAGACAGAGCACGCTGACCAGAGACCAGGATGGTGCAAGCGGCGCACGAACAGGCCGGAGGTGAAATGACGCACAAGACAGCTGACTAACGGTGCAGAAGCAACACCAAGACCGAAAGCAAGCTGAAGCGGCTCCGCCTGCGCCGCACGAAAAGAGGCGACAGTATGTGGCAAGACGACGGCCCCCAACCCCCACTAGAAAACCAAGCCGAGAGTAAACCAAGCTAACAAGAGGAACCACCTAAGATGGGACAGGAAAAGGAAGGACCGCCAAAATACCCCATACTGCCGCCAAGAGAAGCACGCAGGTGGGACACCAACCACGAAGCCACCCGACCACCAACCGGAGGCGAGACCACGAGGCAGAACATAAGCAGCCCCGACAAGGCCCCCCCCGAGCCCAGGAAAAAGGCGGAGCCGTGAGAAGATCTCGGGCGCGACCACCGAAACCCAGGCGGCACAAGGAGATGGAATGTCTGCCGAACAGAAAAAACTCCCCGAAGCATGCAAGCCCGCCAGGAGTTCAGAAACGACGGGTCCGACGCGAGACATCGCAAGAACCCCCCCCCCAAAAAAAAATAAAACAACAACAACCGGCAGGGCAAGATAGAAAAACCAAAGAAGGCGGAAGGGTCGCCGCCAGAACAGGACCCGAACCAAGGGGCACGAACAACTGCAACAGACCGAGACAAAGAAGCACATCACAGGACACAGGCTGACCAACGCCTAAGAACACACGCAGAACATCCCTGCTGCAGAAGAGGCAGGAGGAAAGAGCAGAAGCACAAAAAAAAAAAACCAGGAGAACAACCAGGGGTGGACAATCAGGCAGGGACAAAATCCCCAGGCACAAAACGGCAGCAAAGTGCCACTCCACAACCGGACACAGGAACAAGGACACGCCACCGTGAAACACGGTACCAATGCACACGTGCAGCAGCAGCAGCAACAGGCACCACTGCAACATGCAACATGTAAATAGCAACTCCCCTCTGCAAAGGCAGAGAACGGAGCAGGCAGACCCCAGACAGGGCCAACGGAGACACGACAAAACCCTGCAGGCCCAGAAACCTGCACCAGGTGACCGACGGCGGAGAAACCCGCTCGATACCTGCTGGATGAGGTACTGGGAGCTCTTTTACACCTCAAGCCCGGCCCAAGGTCAGGCCAGACCGGCCAGAGGATGGCCCAACAGGCAGCTGCTAGGAGCAGTCCACCGGCCCACATACCCCCACAACCAGGACGGGCCGGAACTGCCATACGAAAACAGGCCAGTGCGCCCTGGAAGTCCACGGACGAACCAGCAAGAAGGCTTATGCTCGCAAGTAGGTCGTGTAACAAGCACAGACCACTGATGGTAATACAGTGTTCCCCAAAAGTGCCAATAGCACCACTGCACTCCACTGGTACTATCCCGCAAGTTCTACCAGATAGGCGGGACCCAAGAGCCAGAGCTCAAATCCTGCAAGCACAGCCAGGAGCCTCACCAGGTGAGTACAGAACCAACCCTACAACCCCCACACCTCACAACATTAAAAAAGGTGGGTCCCCTGAATGACTCCAGCATAGGTTGGACATGCACATGAGGGGGACAGGAAGGGGTGATAAAGGGACAGTCACTGGTGTGCGAACGGTCTCAGTCGTACAAAATTATACCTAAATAAAGACAGGTATAGAAACACCGCCGCATCCAGCGCCCGGCCAAAAGACGCCAGACCGCAGAAACTCACCTGGCGAATGGTGGCTCGAACTTGACACGATTCAACCGCGCCCAGAAGAACTTGGGAGCACTGCCAGGTGAAGACGCCAGAGCTGGACCCTGCCGGACCCGCAGGAGAACAGGGAGAGGCGAAGGACGCGGTCCACACCCATGACACAGGGAAAACCGCGGTGTCCTCCCCACAACTGGGAACCAGGACACCCCCGGCGCAAAGGGGCACATACCGCAGCCAGGGAGAAGAACGAGAGGCGAAGCACTGTAGCAAAAAAGGGCGCAAAACCCCAGCACTGAACCACCGCCCAGACCAAAACAAACTCCACGGCGCATGCGCATAACACGCTGGCCGAACCGCACACCCTCCCTGCGGGAAGGCGCCAGCCAGGACTATTGCACGAGAAAAGGAGCCAAAAGAGGAAGCAGGAACAATAAAACCGGCCAAAGAAGCCAAGAGCCCAAAAAAAGGGAACCCAAACGGGCGACAAGTAGCCCAACCGGGCGACAAGTAGCCCAACCGGGCGACAAGTAGCCCAACCGGGCGACAAGTAGCCCAACCGGGCGACAAGTAGCCCAACCGGGCGACAAGTAGCCCAACCGGGCGACAAGTAGCCCAACCGGGCGACAAGTAGCCCAACCGGGCGACAAGTAGCCCAACAGGGCGACAAGTAGCCCAACAGGGCGACAAGTAGCCCAACAGGGCGACAAGTAGCCCAACAGGGCGACAAGTAGCCCAACAGGGCGACAAGTAGCCCAACAGGGCGACAAGTAGCCCAACAGGGCGACAAGTAGCCCAACAGGGCGACAAGTAGCCCAACAGGGCGACAAGTAGCCCAACAGGGCGACAAGTACTAGGAGCCGACAGACGTTCCAATAATGCGGGAAGTAGCGAAAAACCTTCCCGTACCCTCGAGAACACAGAAGCCAACACTAGTCCCGAAGGCACACGAAGGCGCAGGCGCACCCGAGATCAGAAGTCACGCAGAACCCCATCGAACGGGGAAAATGACAAAAACACCGTCCCAAAAAGCGGGGGAGGAAACATCCACCCACAGGACGGAACCAACCGACTCAAAGGCCAAGGAACCGAGCCCGGGGAGGGGCCGACGTCCAACAGCACGTACGGCGAATGGGGAGGAAAGACCCCACTCCGCGTAACCACAAGCCCCGCCTAGAGGGGGATAAAACCCCCCACGGGGTCTAACGGGGCCAAGGCCCCCCAAGTCAGCCCCTCCCCAGCCCTGGGAACCTACACGACAGGCCCCGGGGCCGAGCCGTTCCCCCAAAGCCCCGGCCGTACCAGAAAACTGGGGCAGCCGTGAAAACACTAAGGAAGGGAGCCCACTGGCAGACTCATACAACACGGCTGGAGGAACAGGCCCAAATGCCCCCGTCACTACCCCGGAAGGGGAATTCCCCGAGACCGCCCGAGTCTCAACACCAAACACCCCGCCCTGAACCTACAGACGGTAAGGAACCAGATGCAGGCAGGAAGGGTGAACCAGGGGAAAGACAAGGGGGCGTGGATGGAACCGAAGCAACCAACACCCCCAAGTCCCAAAACGAAATACAACGGGGCAGCCCCGGGGCTCCCGGGGAGGAAACCACGAGAACGTTGCCACCACCAAGGCTCAAGTGCAACGCCCCTGCTGCCCGCACCCGCTTTGTTAGCACAACTGGGGAACCGAGCCACAACGAGCAACCAAACTCGCAGGACACCGGGTCGTAGGTGTCACCGACCCCACAGGCAGCAGACGGAGGCAAAACAGAGAGTCACCCAGAGACAAAAGGTGAGAGCAACCCTCAAACTCGCTGGAAGCGAGGGGGGGTTCTGGGGTCACATCCATCGGACCCGCGCGCCCCCAGGGGTTTCCCAGGGTCCCGAGCGTTTACTTTAAGAGGACTCGCGCTCAGGTAATCCCAGGCAGGGTACTGCTAACCGGCACCCAAGCTACCAAACAACTTTCTAAGAGCTGAACCCCCGGGACGTGTACACTCACGGGGACCTAGCAGGGGGTACCACCAGAAATACTCAGAACACAAGGGACACAAGGGGCAAGAACGAAGGCAGACCCCCCCACCAGGTATATAAACAAAAGAAAAAGAAAACCCCGCAAGAGGACAGCGTACCCAAGCGGAACAGAGCCGGCCGCTATGATTGGTAAAGACAAGCTGCACAGTACCCCGCGCCCCACCAGTGCAAACACTGCCCCTTACTCGAAGGCGAACAAGGGAGACAGAACACCCGAGCACACAAAGAGCGGCCGAAAACCAAGCAGTAAACGGCCAAGCAGGGGCAGGACCCAAGGAACTTGTGGAAGGTGGCCCCAAGCCCCAAGGGCAGTACTTACAGGGCACCTAGGGAAGGGAACCCTAGGCGCATGCAGCCCGAGTACTGAAGAATCACACCCGGCTCACGCACCACCTAGAAAACAGACACCACACTAGGTACAGTGCTGAAACAACCACTGGAGCCGGAGCACATAACCATTGCCTATAGCATCAGCCGAAGAACTGATGGGTGGATAGCCGGCGTGGGAGGTCTGGGGCTCCCCCTTCCCCCTCCTGGGGAGGGGGGAGCTGCGCAGACAGCGGCGCGGTGACGTATGATGTCACACTAGTTTCCTTGTTTTCTGTTGAAGAGTTCTATTCACTAGTTCGGCTTAGGTAGCAATTTTCACCAGAATAGGGGTTTGTTTTGGAATGCTTACCTTTCTGGATGCTTGACCCGGTCGATGGCAGACATAGAATGCTTCCAACCACACGGGGGTTTCTATAGGCCATTGCTCCCCTTGCCTCTCTGAGGGGGCCAGGTTCTGGCTCGTGGTCCCCGGTAGGCCCTAGAACTCCATACACATGACTGATGCCAAAGTCTGACATTAGCATATCAGCCGGTAAAGCTCCGGGGAGCCGACGGGGCTCCCCCCAGAAAAAAAATGGGTCTTTATTATTGTCTCTTTTTTTTCTTTTTTTACTTCCTTGTTCCACAGTACACTGGCTTTGCCTGTGTCCTCTAGTATAAACTTTATCATCCAGTGTACCTGAGTGTATCTCAATTTAATCTACCACATTTTGTTTTAGTGTTTTAGTGTAACTTTAATATTAAACTAGAGTGTACTTATTATATTATAGTAAGTAAGCTATTCATTTTATAGATTTCATAATTGCTTTTTGACTTTTATTGGTCATCCATTGTTATTAATTATTCTAGTTCATTTTTACTTTAAGTTCCAATAAGTTTTCATTACTTAAATTACCATTAAGTTTATATTACTTTACAATTTTTAAATCTTTAAAATTTATAACTAAAACTGGACAAACTGCAGGAATGGCCCAAGAATATATTCACCAGTTGATTGATAGTTGAAACACGGGACCATAGAGCCAATCCTCAACCCCTGCAAACACAACTAGGTGAGTACAAGTTTTGCTTAGAAATCGAAGAATGAGTTTTGATTACTTGTCACAGTTGTATCTTGAGAAAGTCGGTGTTTCTTCATTTTTTTCAAGGACTTATCCTCTTGCTCTACATTCTTGTCTTTCGCTTCCCTGATCTTCCTATTTTGATTTTCCTGAATGTGAACTGAAAATAAGGAAAACCTGAATAAAATATATATCCTCATTAAACAAAAATTGTGTTTCTCTACAGCTGCAGCTACAGATAACACACAGCCACTCTACTTGAATTAATGCACATGCTACACACACAAACACAATACTTCAAATCTACAAAAGTGACAGTAGAGAAGACCCACTCAATTATAGACCTGTATCATTGACAAGTGTAATAGTCAAAATATTGGAAAAAGTAACAAAAACTAAATGGGTAGAACACTGGGGGAGAAATGATATAATATCAGACAGACAGTATGGTTTTTGATCTAGAAGATCCGGTGTATCGAATTTACTCGGTTTCTATGATCGAGCAACAGATTTTACAGGAAAGAGATGGTTGGGTTGACTGCATCTATCTGGACCTAAAAAACGCTTTTGATAGAGTTCCACATAAAGAGGTTGTTCCGGAAACTGGAAAATATTGGAGGGGTGACAGGTAAGCTTCTAACATGGATGAAAACTTTTCTGACTTACAGGAAAATGAGGGCAGTAATCAGAGGCAATGTATCAGACTGGAGAAATGTTACAAGTGGAGTACCACAGGTACATAAACCTGTGGTACATAAACCTGTCTACATAAACAATCTACCAGATGAAATACAGAATTATATGAACATGTTTGCTGATGATGCTAAGATAATAGGAAGAACAAGAAACTTAGATGATTGGCATGCCCTTCAAGATGACCTGGACAAAATAAGTGTATGGAGCACCACTTGGCAAATGGAATTTAATGTGAATAAATGTCATGTTATGGAATGTGGAATAGGAGAACATAGACCCCACACAACCTATAAATTATGTGAGAAATCCTTAAAAAATTCTGATAAAAAAAGAGAGATCTAGGGATGGTTCTAGATAGAAAAGTATCACCTGAGGACCACATAAAGAATGTTGTGCGAGGAGCCTATGCTACTTTTTCTAACTTCATAATTGCTTTTAAATACATGGATGGTAAAATACTAAAGAAATATTTCTATATAAATGTACAAAAAAATATTTCTTAATGTTAATCCGGATCTGAAATTCTTCCTGGCCATGTAATAGAACCCCAATAAATCAATATGAAAATATATTTAAAAATTCTTTGATAAACGGATGAGACTTTGTTGGGTAAAGAAGGCATGAACTTCAGGTTCATGCTTGTTCAACATTTCTCTTGTTAACAAGAGAAATGTTGAACAAGAATACTTGCATAATAGACAAAACCCAAGATTCAAGAAGATTACAAATTCTTGAGGCAATTCACATAAGAATAGAGCGACCTACCATGAACACCCAAATCACGGAACTATTTACTCTACCCACCATGAGAGTAAGGACAAGACAAGAATATATCGATGCCAACACAGAAGACAATGTCCAACATAACAGGCCAATTACACTGGATTAATCTGTGTTTAGATAGGAGATGCCTCGTATGGGCCAATAAGCCTTCTGCAGCCCCTATGTTTATCCCTTATGTATCCCCCCATGTTTTCACCTTCATTGTATTATCACCTGACCTAATGCGGGTATAAAATCAACTAGTATTATAAGATCTGTTCACTTGAGAATGAACCATGGAGGTTCGAAACGTCGTGCAAACTATACAATTAAGTGTAATACACTCTATAGTAAATCACTTCTTTTCTTCACCTTAAAAGTACGAAAATGAGTTTTGGAGAACTCCTATTTCAATTAAGCCCTGATGCTAAGAAAATAGAGGGATAGAAGCCCTAAACCAGAAAATAATAAATACAGAATATGCGGTCATATTCAATGATATATATATATATATATATATATATATATATATATATATATATATATATATATATATATATATATATATATATATATGTCGTACCTAATAGCCAGAACGCACTTCTCAGCCTACTATGCAAGGCCCGATTTGCCTAATAAGCCAAGTTTTCATGAATTAATTGTTTTTCGTCTACCTAACCTAACCTAACTTTTTCGGCTACCTAACCTAACCTATAAAGATAGGTTAGGTTAGGTTAGGTAGGGTTGGTTAGGTTCGGTCATATATCTACGTTAATTTTAACTCCAATAAAAAAAAATTGACCTCATACATAATGAAATGGGTAGCTTTATCATTTCATAAGAAAAAAATTAGAGAAAATATATTAATTCAGGAAAATTTGGCTTATTAGGCAAATCGGGCCTTGCATAGTAGGCCGAGTATGATGTTCTGGCTACTAGGTACAACATATATATATATATATATATATATATATATATATATATATATATATATATATATATATATATGTCGTACCTAGTAGCCAGAACTCACTTCTCAGCCTACTATTCAAGGCCCGATTTGCCTAATAAGCCAAGGTTTCCTGAATTAATATATTTACTATAATTTTTTTCTTATGAAATGATAAAGCAACCCTTTTCTCTATGTATGAGGTCAATTTTTTTTTATTGGAGTTAAAATTAACGTAGATATATGACCGAACCTAACCAACCCTACCTAACCTAACCTAACCTATATTTATAGGTAAGGTTAGGTTAGGTAGCCAAAAAAAGCTAGGTTAGGTTAGGTTAGGTAGGTTAGGTAGACGAAAAAACATTAATTCATGAAAACTTGGCTTATTAGGCAAATCGGGCCTTGAATAGTAGGCTGAGAAGTGCGTTCTGGCTATTAGGTACGACATATATATATATATATATATATATATATATATATTTCATTTATTTATTTATTTATATACAAAAAGGTACATTGGGTTTGTGAGAATACATAGCATAGTATTTACAATTTTGTAAAGCCACTAGTATGCGCAGCGTTTCAGGCAGGTCCTTTATCTAATAGATAATTTTAATTAGGTAAATTCTAGCAGAATTAATAAAATAACAAAGACATTGCAAGAAAAAAAATGAGATGAGAGAGAATAGTAGGTATATTAAAGCACATTGGTATATTAAAGCTCTGATTGATTACACTGACAGCTTGATTGGTAATTTAAACAAGATTAATAGACACCATACAGCAGATTGACAGCACATATAAGAAGACAGCAATGATAACAATGGTAAAGATGTTCGGATTGGGTACATAAAAATTTGGAGATTGGGTAGCAATAGATACAGTGCGATTTTAAAGCAAAATGTAAAAAACTATGAAGATGAAATTAGGTACTTTTTTGTATTGTTTATGAATGACGCAAAAGTTGGACAGCTTTTAAATTCAATAGGGAGTGAGTTCCATGGACTGGGTCCGTTTGTTTATATATATATATATATATATATATATATATATATATATATATATATATATATATATATATATATATATATATATATATATATATATATATATATATAAAATTTCTTACATTCTTGAACAGACACTAGCATGCATAGCTTTTTGGGCAAGTCCTTAATCCTAATTTTAACACTCACATTCCCAGTAAGCAGCCCATATCAGCTGTCTAACTCCCAAGTACCTATTTACTGTTAGGTGAATAGGTGCATCAGGGCAAAAGAAACTGCCCATTTGTTTCAGCATCTAATAAAAATAGATCCTTGACCCTTAGGATTACAAACCCAGAGCACTGTCCACTGAGCCGTCAGGCTCTGATGTTAATTTTAATATTACTGTGAACTGGAATACATGAAATAAACTATATCAGCAGTCAAGTATAATACAACTAACAATTGAATTAATAGTGGTCCAGAACGGACTGAAACGTCTTTGTATTTTCATCTTTTTGTGTGTGGTTAGGACAACATTCTTCAGCAACATTATTGTGACTCATCAGCTGTATATAATACAACTACTTTATACAACAAATCAGTTATGTAATTGTGGAACCTAAAAACTTGTCTAAAATATATACAAGTTTTGCTTTGAATTTAAAAAACGAAGAATGAGTTTTGATTACCTTTAATAGTTGAATCTTCAGACAGTCTTCGTTTTTTCTTCATTTTCTTTAACTTAAGCTCTTGCTCCCCATTCTTTTCTTTTGCCTCACTGATGTTGATATCTTCTTGGGCATCTATATTATTTGTTGGTATCTTGTTGACACTTGATCCATTGTCCTGCATGTATGCTGAAAATTAAGAAACATGCGTAAATTTAATATGGTATCATCATTACAAAATATGTCCTCTAAAAAACTTTAATTGAAAGAAACACTGAAATGTGAAATTTGGCAGCAATGAGGAACTATGTCATTATGGGAATTTTGGTACCCATATGTAAAGGAAGTCTCATTATCTGATGACATAGACCTGATGCAAAGTAAAGTGTGTCAAAATTATTTGCACACCCTCCTCCACTATGTGATGGAGTGAAAAAAGATATGTGAATTCGGATAATTCTATAACAAATGTTCAAGATATGAGGAAATATTTCATTCAAAATGATCTGCTGCCAGAAATCTTGGTCAAATATCACCAGTTTGCTAACTGTATGTAGTAACTAAGTGATTGTAACCTATCCACCGCTGTCCACTGGATGGAGGCAGTGTGCAAGATAAACATATCAATTGTGACACTAGCTCTCCACACGTCAGTTGCTTAATTTAAAATCTGTACTCATGGTCGGTCTCGAGCCCCTTGTCAATGTGGTGATGTGCATGGAATTATGTAATTAGGTCATCAAGATTGAAACTTGCTTAGCTAAAATGAATTGCTTGGTTCAGTCCCGGAGCCAATTAATTATGTGCCTCTGCAACCATTTCCACTACTGCTAACAACATGGATATGGGATGCATAATATATGAACTAAACTACTGTACTAGGTAAATGCTTTTCATTATTGCCAACACAAAGGAACATGCAGGTTTTATGATTTTCATTGTTAGCTTATGCAAAATAATAATAATAATAATTACCAAGATAAAACAATTCGGTGAGATTATTAACATTTTTGCTTGACAGACCACTTCCTGGTAGCATGCCCTTTGTGGTATTTCTATTGCCGACCTTAAAATAGATGACAGCAACTTGCTAACCACCACCTTGTAGTTTAGAGACCTGCAATACAACAAAATAATTACAAATATAACTAAAATATTTTTAGTGTTAATTTGAACACAGTGTTCAAGAGATATGGCTTCAATTATAAAAAAAGAGATTAACTTTATGATTACAGAATATAAGATGGGATAACCATAAGCTTCTGAAACAGACAGCATCCCTCCCTCATACAGCATTGGGTACATCTGCAAAAGTGCAGAAGTACTGAAGTAGCTTAAGATGTACTTTTCTTACCTAGTTTAAGAGACCTACTGATCATTATCAGTATCATTAAATATCATATCATTAAAGTATAATTACATAACTAATGGAAATTAAAAAAATATAAAATAACACAAAAATACTTATATAATGCACATTACTGTATTATTAACATCAATAAGTACAGTATCCACCAAAATTGAAAATGTTAATACTAATTAATTATCAAATGGCTTAAAATCTGTTTATTTGTGGGAAAATTTAAAACCTAACAGAATGGATATTAATACAATATGATACAATTCTAATTGAAGAAATAACAGAATGCATGAAATACTTACAGATTTTTTCATGGCTTTAAATGATCTGCAAAGGTTTTGATGCTTAGCAGCTCTTCGACCCATTTCCTTATATTTCTCCTCCCGCTCTACATCACCCTTACGCTTTTCATCTATAAAGCTGTGTCCACAGTTGCAGAAATGTCGACGAACACTAATGGCATTACTGCAGATGGGACAACACCGCTGGAAAGGTTTCTTCTGGCCTGTAAATAAAGATAATCTGGGCAATCATAAAAAAGAGTAAAATGTTTAAAATGTAATACAGTGGTACAAAAAACACAGTAGCAGCATAATGAAAGACCACAAAGCAGTACAGTGCTACAGAAGACTGAGCGGAGAATTGTGATTGTATTATTGAGAACCTGTACAGCACCAGATTTTATTAATTACACAAGTAAACCAAATTTAATATGTTTAAATAAGAGAAGAATAATCTGGAATTTTCAATGTAAATCAAAATTGCAATTTGTGAACTGCAAATAATTGAATTGGGACTCAAATACTTATTTGACTAAGTTTTTTGATCTTCCAATAATATTAAATTAATATTCAACTTAACTAACATTTTGTGGTATTAATAAAGTTTGAAATAGATATGCAATTCTAACAGACAAAATTGACAAAACAAAATTAAGATTTTATACTCTATATCTAATGATAATATGAACTTACACCCAAATAAAATTAAAAACATACAAAAATAAAATTTAAAGAATATATTATAAACAAATCACAATTATAATGTAACTTACTTGAATTACTGGAAGCCATTGCTGTAATGTTCTCTCAGATAGAATTGTTGACAATGTTGTAATGTTGCAATTGATAATGTTGTCTGATTTAAATTTTACCTAAAAAAAACAAAAATAAATTATTAACAGATATACAATAGCATCAGTTTAGTTTAATTATAAAAAAACAAAAATGCATATTTTTCATATATATTTTTTCATGCATATTTTTCTACCTTGCATATAAATGCAAGGTAGAATGCATATATGCACCACTAGGATGGTGGTGCATGTATTTTATAACACATTTGAACAATGAAACTCTACAGATGATACAGAAGACACAAGTAAATTGGCACTGTAGGAGACATTGAAAAAACAGAAATAACATGATTTTAACAGTGATAAGTTACAGGTGCTGAAGTATGGTAGAAACGAGGAACTTAAATGAAACAAGGAACACAGGACACAATCACACCTACTCTATGAAGGAAAAAAAAACATGCAAGAGATCTGAGAATTATGACGTCTGACGACCTCACACTTTGTGAACATAACCGAGCAAATATAGTGGCGGCCAGAAAAATAATGGAATGGTTTATGAGACTTAAAATTCAAACACCCCACCCACAGTAATGCTAATACTATTCAAATAACTGGTGCTGTCCCATCTTGAGTATTGCTCGGTACTGACTCCCCCTTTCTGAACAGGAGAAATCTCTGAATTAGAGGAAATAAAGAGACCATAAACAGCAAACATATAAATGATAAAACATCTAAATAATTGGGACCGTCTCAAAGCTCTCAAAATGTACTCTCTGGACAGGAGACAAGAATGGTATCAAATAATACATATATGTAAGATACTAGAGGGCCAGGTCCCAAATTTGCACAGCATAATATAACAACATACTGGAGCTAAAGATACAGAAGGAGATTAATAATAGGTGTCATAGGTACAATCAGAGAGCAGAGTCTTAACAGTAGGGGGTTCAAGGGCTGATTGCTAGGCTAGGCAAGGGTAGACTAGGCTTGGCTAGTGTTGGCTAGGTTATGCTAGGAAGAAGTAGGCTAGGCTGATTTACTCCACCAGTAATTGGCAGTCTGTCTAATTACAAGCTACCACAAGCTTCACATAGCTTCCTGGCAATATGTTAGTAATGAATAAATAAGATATATTTACTCATTATAATGTTGGTACTGAATGTACAACACGAAAAAACATAATTTTAATCTGAAAAAGTATCTTTTTATAAAGAAATTAGACGAAAATAAAGAAATGGTGACACCAAATCAAGTTGACTATCCAAGCATCGGTTAGGTTAGGTTAGGTTTGGTTTGGTTAAGTTAGGTTAGATTTGGTTAGGTTAGATTTGGTTAGGTTAGATTTGGTTAGGTTAGATTTGGTTAGGTTAGATTTGGTTAGGTTTGATTAGGTTAGGTTAGGTTAGGTCAGCCTAACATATCATATTTATTCATTACTAACGATTTGCCAGGAAGATTTGTGAAGCTTGTGTAGCTTGTGGTAGCTTGTGGTAATTAGACAGACCCGTAATTGGGGGGAAAGGGGGGGAGGGGGGAACCTCAATATAAGCCTAATTTGTTGCTTCCTGTTCTCCGACACAATAATTTATTTTACGTCAGGCTTTCAGCACAGCCGCATAAAAAACCCTGGTTATTTATTTATTAATATACGAGAAGGTACACTGGGGGTTAAGAGAGAAAATAGGAATAATGATTTTACAATCTTGCCCGAAACGCTATGCGTACTAGTGGCTTTAGGTATTGTATGTACTACCTCTATCTATAAATCAAACAGAATGTTTGTACTGTAACTCTGCATCTATGTATATATTTTTCCTAAATAAATTATTATTATTATTGTAAAGCCACTAGCACGCATAGCGTTTCGGGCAAAGATCCCGTACCCAGAAGCTGGGTATCTTTGGTTGCCCTGTGACTACTCTTATGACATTCCCTAACAGTATTGTTAAACTAATAACAATGAACAGTAGTTCAATATTACCGGAATAATCCAACTCATGTGGCCATGTTTTTGTTGTGAAGCCCGGTCGTTCAGTTCGTATACATCATACCTTCTTACGAAGGTTAGAGTCTTAAAAATGTCTTACCATTGCTAATAAATCATAAGATATAATTATTTACAATAATACACTGGTTGTTTTTGTTGATTTAGGGGCGATGACATGAGTAAACTGGTTATGTTGTGTTGATTTAGGGGCAACGAACTGTGGTTATTAGACTATGTTTTGTACATAAGCAAAAAACAAGATGTAATTCTTTTAATTATAACAATAATAACGACAAAAAGTTAATAATTAATGTACTTGTTAAGCAAAATTCGCAATATCTTAGTTTTCTTTAGGAAAAAATAATAAAAGACATCTGGAAAAAGATCTGCAGACTATGTCTTACATTTTATTCCGTTATTTACACTAAAAGAACAATTAAAGGTACACTATCGCCCGTGCCTGGTGCACGAGCACCAGGCACGGGCACCGGGAGCATCCCAGACACTGCCTTAATCGACTGAGATTAAGGCAGTGTTATTTTCATTCCTTTAGAACAAGGAAATCTCATTCTTAAACTGTATAATATGAGCTGCGCAATAATTTTTTGCTGATCTTCAATAAAGAAATTCTGGAGGGCTTGTGCAAGGATTAGGATGAGTTAGCCTAGTTTTTACTGTATATCCGTTTCTGGTTACTCAAGGGTGACAGTGGCGGGCAACACGAGAATAAATATTTGTATAAATTCCAATTTCGATCAGATCTACTTGGGGATAGTTTACAAATGTTTGCCATGAAATTTACGTTTTCTCTAATAGCCGAAGAGCTTATTTGAGAAAACAGTATGGCATTGAATCAGCGTGGTAAAACAATTGTATTATTGACACGACGAGTATAATCGACGTAGTTTTTATATATGTTGCCGGTCGAACACATCCTTATGTGACGTTTTATACTTATGTTCTTCTAGAACATTCTATTGCGAACACATTGGTACAAAAATGAAATACGTACATCGAAAACTAATGTCAGAACAGTGACAAGAGAATACACTTTTAAATATGGCCGCTCGATCGCCGATACACTAATTTCCTTTGGGGAAATTTATTTTTTCATACGCCGTTTCGCGACAATTATTTATAACTGATATAAATGTTGCAAAAGAAGTTTAGGATTAAGTAACATATTACACATTAAAAAAAATGAATACATTAATACCTAAACAGTTTGTAAATACTAGTACAGTGATAAATTGTGCCAAACATTACACAATATTATTTACTAAGAAGCGTATGACAACTCAAAACGGCATGATTTCAACAGGATTTTTTATAGTTGTCAAAAAACTCTGATTTTAATTATCAAGTATTTGTCACAATGTATTTTATATAATTATGAGGCAGTGGAACGACCAAATTGTTCTGTATTATAAATGCATAATGCTAAATTTCTATATACATAACAGTAAAATAATGACCACCTACATTTAGGGATAACTAGGAAATAGTAACTGGAAACTTTATTTGAACAAAAATTCAATACCAAATTTCTTAGATGTTTTTCTTAATATAAAGATCAACAGTAACGAATCTTATTCATTATGGACAAATTAACAAAAAAAAACCATAATTTTCATTGAGGACCATGTATTAGAGCATACTTAGTCACTTATATATTAAAAGTATTGTGTTTTTTGAAACATTGGGGTTGTAAACAAACAGAACGGCCTACCCGAAAAGTCGTAACATAAGAAGTTGTACATGTTTGCTAATTTATTTTGATAAATGATTATTACTAATTTACGACGACTATAAAGGTTTCCCCATTAGTTACATTACTGTAGTCTGACTAAATGCTACTACAAAACATATATAAATCCTGGGAAAGTCACAATGACCAGCGACATTAATACATAAAAGACTAAATAGTAACAAGAAACTGTCGGCGAACGAAAAATTCATTTCCAAATTTATTAGATGTTTTCCTAAATATAAAGATCAATGGGCTGGAATTTTCTGGATTATGGCCTAATTAAGGCAAAAATATATATATTTTTACTTGAAGAACATATATCAGAGCATAGTCAGTGAGTTATAGAATAATAAGAGTGTGGTATTTCATTGTATAACAAGAGATAGTCCATGGAAGCAAAAATAGACGTAGTTTAAGACAAAATAACGTCCAAAAACAGCCGTAGAGTCAAACGGCAACTGTTGACGTTCTTTTTAAGAGGACAGGTTGGCTAATCAATAAACCTCGGGGCTTGATCCCCACTAGTAATATATATATTGGATCTTACGTTAAGTGTGGAATTAATTAAAATCAAACGGGATAAATGATTTCTGATTCGGTGTTAGAATCGGCGCCCAACTCAACTCGGCCTCTTAGGCTACCCACGTGGTCTGGGACAATGTACATAAATTACATAAAATGGAAATTAATAAAAAAAGACAATTTACTAGCTAAATGGTTTATTCAAAACTAAACAAAATCTAAATCAAAACACTCCCTGGCTTAACACTTCCTACATGAACCGGCAATGAGTTGAACTACTGCCCTATACCAAACTCTTATAGCAACTCTACCTTGAGGCGACCAGCTAGATGTTTGTGCTAGGTCTTGGGGCCAATGATTGAGGCCACCTGCCTGGGCTGCTCCTGGAACCACACTGTCCTTCCCACATGCTCCTCTACCCAGAAGCCAGAGCAGAGTATTCTTCCGCCTAGTTTACTAAGTTACTAGCAAGGCTTAAGTTTAACAACTAATCTCTGTTGTACTGAACGACCCATATTGGTTGAATTCTTTTAACTGAAGTTAATTACACAAGCATCTTAGGGAAGGGCTATATCCGATTACAAAAGGGCTATTTGACCTTTGAGAAAATACCAAAAATATGGAGCTTTGGTGACCCTTGTGACCTCAGGTCGGCCAAATTGTTCCGCGCCCAAGTCTTGTCCCGCTAGTGACGTCACTGATGGTGACTTAACTCATTATTCTAACAATCAGGATACTCTTGATACTATAAACAGGAATATTATACAATTTGAATGAAGACTAATTTCTCTAAATTACTGAATAATGTGGAATAATTCATTATACGAAATTGTGAACAAAGGCGGCAGTTATTTTCACCGCCACTCCCCCCCCTCCCCCGGGGATTCGACCATGTGCTTGGGGTCAAGTCCCTACCCGTGGTTTCTAGAACATTCTGGATCCTTCCTACAACAACTAGTTTGTTACAATATGTGACATGTATATTATGTTCTATGATCAATCAGTGTTTTTGCTGTTATTACACTAATAATAATAATAATAATTTTTATTTAGGTAAAGGTACATACATAAAGAGATTTTACAAAGTTTGTTGGCTTTATAGATAGAGCTAGTACATACAATGCCTAAAGCCACTATTACGCAAAGCGTTTCGGGCAGGGAAAAACACTAATGACTAAAGCTTAAAACTAATGGGTAAAAAGAAAAAAATGCATTGAGTACAAATAAAAATAGAGGTAAAAGAGGGGGGAACATTGTTGAAAAAGCAGCACAAATACAATTACAAATTATTACAGAAAATTACATTCAAACAGCGTTGATTTGAAAAACAAAAAAAAAACAAAAAACATACATGGGTTGACAATAGAGGGGTAAGGTAGGTTACAGGGAATTTATTAGGTATAGCTTCGTTTTTAACTTAAGCTGGTTGAGAGAGGTACTGTCTTTAACATGGTTGGGAAGGTCATTCCACATTCTGGGCCCCTTGATTTGTAGAGCATTTCTGGTTTGATTAAGTCGTACTCTAGGAATATCAAAACTGTATTTATTTCTGGTGTGGTGCTCATGGGTTCTGTTACAACCTTCTATGAAGCTTTTGAGATCAGGATTGGCGTTATAGTTTAGTGTTTTATATATGTATAATACACATGAGAGAATGTGCAGTGACTTAATGTCTAACATATTCAGAGATTTGAGTAGGGGTACCGAGTGATGTCTGGGGCCAGAATTGGATATTGTCCTAATAGCAGCTTTGTGTTGAGTAATTAGAGGACGTAAGTGATTTTGGGTAGTAGAGCCCCAAGCACAAATACCATAGTTGAGATATGGATAGATAAGGGAGTAATAGAGTGTCACCAGGGCAGGGCGTGGTACATAATATCTGATCTTAGAAAGAATGCCCACAGTTTTTGAAACTTGTTTTGATATGTTTAGAATGTGTCCCTGGAAATTCAGCTTGTGGTCAATGAGAATGCCAAGGAATTTGCCATCTAATTTGTTACAAATTTGGGTATTGTTTATTTTGAGATTTATTTGATTAGAGGATTTATTGCCAAACAGAATATAGAAAGTTTTGTCAATGTTAAGGGTGAGTTTGTTGGCAGTTAGCCACAGATGGACTTTATTTAGCTCAGTATTTACTGTGGCATTTAGAGCAAGGGGATCAGGACTGGAGTAAATGAAGGTTGTGTCGTCAGCAAATAGAATTGGTTTGAGGTGTTGGGAGGCATTTGGAAGGTCATTAATGTAGATGAGAAAGAGGAGAGGGCCAAGTATGCTGCCCTGGGGAACACCAATGTTGATGGGTAGGGTGGGAGAAATTGTATTATTCACAGAAACACATTGGAGCCTGTCAGTAAGGTAGGATTTGAGGTATTGTAGGGAGTGTCCTCTGACACCATAATGATGTAATTTAAGAAGAAGGTTTTGGTGGTTGTATACACATATATACACTGGTTGGTACACTGGTGGTTGATATACACTGAAGCCTCGATTAACGAATTTAATCCGTTCCGGCATCGAGCTCGTCATGTGAAACGCTCATCTTTCGAAATGAATTTCCCCATTTAAAATAATAGAAATACTGTATAATTAATTCGTTCCACCACCGAAAAACATCAATACAGTGGTACCTCGGTTTAAGAGTTTAATCCGTTCCTGGAGACAGCTCGTATTCCAAAAACTCGTATTTCGAAGCTAATTTCCCCAAAAGAAATACAGTGGCACCTCGACTTACGATTGCCCCGACTTACGATAATTTCGAGTTACGATGTAAATTTCATTGAAAAATGCGACTCGACATACGATGGTGTCGTCGACTAACGATATTTATTGGTACACGTTCGGGTCGACTGAGCGCTTGGTTCCCGGTCACGCGGTCCGACCTGCCTCAGTTTACTACAGCTGCCCGCATAACGACGATCGTGCCTATAAGAAATTCCGCTTCTGTGGTGATTTTTTGCATTTTGAACATTAAAGTAATTATTATATTCAACATATGAAAACCCATGTAAGGATGACCATAGAGCAGAAACAAGAGTACAGAATGTCTCTTCCTCAACAATTAAGAAAATGTGTGCAGCATGGGGAAGAATTGCAAACCTTTGCTGAAACGACTTACCCAAATCAAGCTGCAGTAGGCTGTTGCCTTAACCTATTCAATAACACTGTGATGCATCATTACAGACAAATGTTAAAGCGAAAGGAAAAACAAATGTCTCTTGACAAATTTGTAGTGAGACAAACAAGCACTGAACCACAACCAGGTCCTAGTGGTATGCAGGCAAAACATAGGAGAGTACCCCAGAGAAAACATCACTGCCTGATGTGATAATGGAAAGGGACTCCCCTTCCAGACAGTAACAACTCTCCTCCTCCTCCCCCCTCATCACCATGTTCCCTCCGCCATTAAGAGCCCTCCATAAAGGTAAGATAAACTTAAGTACTGGACTGTATTGTAGTTAGAAAAAACATTGCATTCAGTATAAAATTTATTTGTATATTAATATTTTGGAGGGTGGGGAATGGATTAATTCAATTCCCTTTATTTCTTATGATAAAAATCGCTTCGACTTACGATATTTCGAGTTACGATCCGTCTCTGGGAACGGATTAGCATCGTAAATCGAGGCCCCATAGTAATGGGAAGTGACTTAATCAGTTGCTGACTAGCCCAAAAACCTCACTTCAAACTAAATTTTATACATAATTCATCTAAATAAACGTACAAAACTATGTTCAAGTTATTACTTACCCTTGTTGATGAATGCTGTAGGCGTATGGAAGATGGTGAGGAGGGGGGAGGAGGAGAGGTGTTACTATTTGGAAGGGGAGTCCCCTTCCATTATAACATCAGGCAGTGAGGACCTTTCTAGTGTGCACTCCCTGGCACGTTTTGCCTGAGTGCCACTAGGTCCTGGTTGTGGCTCACTGCTCGATTTTCTCACAACAAATCTGTCCATAGAAGCTTGTTTTTCCCTTGTTCGCAAGCTGTCTCTGTAGTAAGGCATCACATTGAAAAGATTAAGGCAATGGCCTACTACAGCTTTCTCTGGGTGAGTCTTTTCAATAAAAGTTTGTATCTCTTCCCATAGTTCTTCTTATAGTTCAACAACTTGTGTACCATTTTCATCCTTCCGAATGATCTCTTGTTTCTCCTCTATTGTCATCCTCACATGGGCTTTTTTGACTTGATCCTTACCACTGACTTTCTTGGGACCCATGGTGAGATATATAATAACAACTTTTATGGTCAAATGACCAAAAATCCAACAAAACACTGAAAATCCGGGTGAAGAATTGACGTGGGATAGTCACTGGGCGCGAGGCACTGGTAAACTGAGGGGTGAGGGGCGACGATCGCCGTACCACCACGCGCTAGTTCGGCCTGTATGCGTATCAACAAACTTGTGTTCCGAGGTAACCCTCACCCTCCGAGGCACATTTTCCGAGCAAATCCTGCTCATATTCCGAAAAACTCGTATTCAGGGACACTTGTGTTCCGAGGTATGACTGTATGATATTCAAGTTTTTAAAAAATGAAGCAGCCTACCTGACATTCACCAAATGCACCTTTATGACATTTTTTTCACATTTCAATATTTTTTTTTTTTTTTTTTTTTTTTTTTTAGAAAATGAGGCAGCACCTGACAGCTGAGTGGACAGCACTTCGGATTCATGGTCCGGAGGTTCCGAGTTCGATCCTCGGTGGAGGCGGAGACAAATAGGCAAAATGTTTCTTTCACCCTGATGCCCCTGTTACCTAGCAGTAAATAGGTACCTGGGAGTTAGACATCTGCTACGGGCTGCTTCCTGGGGGTGTGTAAGAAACAGGAAGCCTGGTCGAGGACCGGGCCGTGGGGGCACTAAGCCTTGAAATCATCTCAAGATAACCTCAAAAAGCCTACCTGACATTCACTGAACGAACCTTTATGACTTTTTTTTTTTTCAAATTTTTTCATTTTTTTTTTCTGAGGGGAGCCCCTACGGCTTCCCGGAGCTATCCATGGCTGATATGGATACCCTAACTATTTGCATCAGTCGATGTGGGTGGAGTTCTAGGCCTACTGGGGACCACGAGCCAGAACCCGGCCCCCTCGCAGTGGCACGAGGAGCAATAGCCAATAGAAATGCACATGTGATTTGGAGCATTCTGTATCTGCCATCGACCGGGACAGGCACCCAGAAAGGTAAGCGCCACAAAACAAACCTCTATTCTGGTTAAAAACAACGAACATCGCCGAATGAGTGGACAGAACTCCCCAAATGAAAACCTGCAAACAAGCATGATGCCACTCGAGCTGCACGTCTGCACAGCTTCCCCCTCCCCAGGAGTGGAAGAGGGAGCCCCAGACCCCCCGCGCTGGCGATCCACACCTTAGTTCCTCGGCTGATGGGACCATGCACGAACGTTGTGGCTCCAGCTCCAGACTCTCCTTGTTCTGTTCTTGGTTTCAGTGCTGCTCTTACAGTGGCGTGTGAGCTGGGAGTAATATTCATAGGTACTTGGGCTGCATGTGTTTAGGGTACCCTTCCCTGAGTGCCCTGTAAGTACTGCCCTTGGGGCTTGAAGATCTCTTCCACAGGTCACCTTGTGTCTACCTCTGTTGGTCTTTCGCTGCATGGCGATTGACCGCCTTGAGTGTGTTTGGGGGGTCTCTACCCTAGTTTGCCTTGAAGGTAAGTGGTAGTTATCGCACTGGTGGGGCACGGGTCGTACTGAGTAGCTAGTTTTCACCTATAATAGCTGCCGGCTCTGTTCCCTTCGGGTACGTTGTCCTCTTGCGAGGTTTTTCTTTTCTTTGTGGTTTTGCCTGGTGTGGGGTCTGCCTTTGTTTTTCCTTCAACCCCCTTATATTAGTTTTGTTTTGTGTGGTGGTACCACCTGCTTCGCCCTCGTGACTGGACACGTCCCGGGGGTTCAGCATTAGCAGTTTGATTGGTAGCTTGGACGCTGGTTAACAGTACCCTGCCTGGGATAACCCTTAGCAGACCCAGTCTAGGGGCCTCTGGGAAACTCCGCGGGGGCACTCGGGTCCACTGGGTGAGACCCCCTGCATCCCCTCTCGCTTCGTGCTAGTTTGAGGGTTGCTCTGTCCCCTTGTCTCAGGGCGACGCTCATTGTTTTTGCTTCCATCATGCTGCCTGTTAGGTCAATGACACATTCGACCCTGAATCCTGCGAGCTTTGTTGCTTGTTTGTGGCTCCATTCACCCAATCTGTTGATTACATTCTTCGGGTACAGGCGGCTCACGTGTTGCCGGATGGGTTGTTGCAATGCACTAGTTTGGTTGCTTGCCCGGATGCCTCGAAGCTGCCCCGTTTTGCTTCTCAGGACCCAGACTTGGGGGGTGTTGTTCGCGTTGGCCTTGGTTCAGTCCACGCCCCCTTGTTCTTCCCCTGCTCTGGTTCATTCGGTTTTCCTGCTTCTGGCTCCGTGGCATCTGAGGGCTTCGGGGTCAGAGCAGAGTTTCGAGGTTTGAGACTCGGGCAGTTTTGGGGGGTTGCCCCTTCCGGGGTTGCGTAGGAGGAGTTTGAGTCTGTTCCTCCAGCTGTAGCTCCGGGGTCTGACCAGTGGGCCCGCTCTCTTCCTGCTATTTTGGCTGCCCTGGCTTTTTCTTGTGAGGCTGGGGCTTTGGAGGACGATTCGCCCCTGGGGTCTGGCGTGGTGGTTCCTGGGGTTGGGGGAGGGGCTGACTTGGGGGCCTTGAGCCCCATTGGACCCCACCTGGGTTTTCCAACCTTCCGAGCGGGGCTTACTGTTAAAAGGAATGGGCTTTTCTTTCCCCCCCTCTGCATACGAGTTGACTTTGGGCTTCGGCCCCTCCCCGGTTTCGGTTCCATGTCCCTTTGGGTTCGTCCTTTGGTGGGGCATTTTCTCCACTTTTCCCACCTTTTTTCTCTCGGATCTGTGTTCTGCATCATGCCGCACTTGTTTTCTGTTGTCTCGGGTCCTGCATGACCATTGGTCACGGATGCTATTGGGTGTATTGGTGTCTCCGTGATTTTGTGCTTGTTGGCCTAGGATCTTGAAGGTTAGAGTAGATCTTCGATTCTTCTGCATTATTGGAATGTCTGTGGCCTTCCGGTGGGGCTTTCCTCTAGTCCTTTCTCTGACTCGTTGGTACTCTTCCGTACCTTTTCTCATCTTTCGATGCTATTTCCAATTTTTGATCATCACCTCTTTCCATCCTTTGTCTCGACATTACTCATACATTTTCCTTGTTGGCACCCTCCCCAGGGGTCGAGTGGTGCTGCCCGGATCTCCTGTGTCCAGTGCATGTGCCGTGGGTGATTGTTTTGTTCTGGTCATTGTAGACACTTTCTCCTAGGTTGTACACTGCTCTCGCTCTTTTTATCTCCCCATTCTTCACCCCTGGATATTGGGGAGAGTTCTGGGTTTTATATATGGGGTACACATCTAGTTCTTTCTCTGCTTATGGATGTGGGGTGGCTAGGAGTGGCGCCTCCTCCGCCTTTCCACTGCACCTCACAAGCTTCTCTGTACATGCTCCACTAGCAATGCTCCCAGACTATTACACGGCTACTATGTGTCGTGACACGTTAGTGCCTACCCTCTACAGGTGAGATTGTATGGTATGGTGACTTTGCCAGCCAGGACTCTGGACACTCATTCCTTGACTGTTGTTCAGTGCCTGGCTGCACCCTTATTTATGTTCTGAACCATAATGATATCTGACCCAAGTAACAGTTGGGGTTGGCCCATGTGTTGCGTTTTCACGGTGGTTGCCTGGGTTGACATTGGTGAGAGCTGATTTTACTGTTCACACTTTCTACAGTGAAAGTGGGGGGCTGCGACTATGACTCCCTGCGACTGTGGTCTGACTGACTGACTGCGACTGGAAAGTGCGGGCTTTCGACTGTGACTCCCAAACCTGCACACAGAAATATCACATGAAACCAGGAGGCATGGCAGGATGTGCAGAATACCCCCATTGAAAAGCAGAGGTCCAACAGGTACTCTGAGGGAGAACTCTATCAACATCAGAGGCCCGAGGCTGTTCAACACGCTTCCACTTCACATAACGGGCATAACTGACCGACCCCTCACAGTGTTCAAGAGGAACTTGACAAACACCTCCAAAGGATACCTGATCAACCAGGCTGTGACTCAGACGGTTGGAACAAGTTATGTGAGAAGGTGGTTAAGGCCAAAACCGTCAGTACTGTCTCCACTCGACTATCCGGACTATATGGGAAGGACCCCCAGCCGGATTATCACATGTTCCGGATAATAGTACTTTTTCACCTCTGAGTCCAAAAGGGACCATTTCCGACAATTTTTATACCACACGCATGATTTGAATTGACACACTAATTAGCGTGTGGGGCTGGTGCATGGGTGGTTAGCTGCCTAGCTGGGAAAGTGGGTGGGCAGGCAGGTGGGTGGGTGGGCAGGCAGGTGGGTGGGTGGGCAGGCAGGGATAGGTGGGTTCAGGCAGGTGGGTTTTTGATGAGTCGATGGCAGGTAGATGGGCTTGGTGGGTGAACAGGTTCGAGCAGGCAGGTGGGCGAATGGGTAAGCAGGCAGGTGGGTGAATAGGTGGGTGGGTGCATTGACAGGTGGGTAAGTGGGCGTGCAGGCATGTGGGTAAACAGGTGGGTGGGCAGGGAAGTGGGTGAACAGGTGGGTTAAGCAGGCAGGTGGGTGTGCAGGTAGGTGGGTGAACAGGTGGGTAAGTGGGCATGCAGGCAGGTGGGTGGGCAAGGAAGTGGGTAAATAGGTGGGTGGGTTAACAGGTGGATAAATGGGTGTGCAGCCAAGTGGGTAAACAGGTGGGTGGGCAGAGAAGTGGGTAAACAGGTGGGTGGGCAGGGAAGTGGGTGAACAGGTGGGTGGGCAGGGAAGTGGGTAAACAGGTGGGTGGGCAGGGAAGTGGGTGAACAGGTGGGTGGATGGATTGGCAGGTGGGTGGGCAGGGAAGTGGGTGAACAAGGTGGGTAAGTGGGCATGCAGGCAGGTGGGTAAACAGGTGGGTGGGCAGGGAAGTGGGTGAACAGGTGGGTAATTAATTAATTTTGCCCCGAGGGGCGAGTTTATTGGGCAGCGCCACTCATCTTGTGAGTGAACATACCGCCATAGCAATAAGTGGCGAGACTGGAACAGAGACAGACGACAAGTGTGATCTGCCTGGTCCACCCCCCCTCCCCCACCTCACGCCAGCCTTCCCATCTCCCCTCCACATGTGTCGACAGACACGTGGGTGTTGACACGCTGTACGATGCGCCTTAAGTTCTGTTAAATCCCATTTTATTTTATTGTAAATATTTAAATGAATAAATAGCAAACCAAATACTGTACTGTACTGTTCATCTGTTAGTGTTATTTAATTAATATTCGTAACTAGCTCTCCACAGCAATAAGAAAACAATATAATTCTTGCAACACCGTCAACGCCACCTTCGTTAGGCTTAAGCGAGTCCCATACACACCACAATAGTTTTTCCTCCTTCCGTGACCAACTCCCTTCCTCCCTTCCTGACCAACTCCCTCCCTCCCTTCCTGACCAACTCCCTTTCTCCCTTCCTGACCAACTCCCTCCCTCCCTTCCTGACCAACTCCCTCCCTCCCTTCCTGACCAACTCCCTCCCTCCCTTCCTGACCAACTCCCTCCCTCCCTTCCTGACCAACTCCCTCCCTCCCTTCCTGACCAACTCCCTTCCTCCCTCCCTGACCAACTCCCTTCCTCCCTTCTTGACCAACTCCCTCCCTTCCTGACCAACTCCCTTCCTCCCTTCCTGACCAACTCCCTCCCTCCCTTCCTGACCAACTCCCTTCCTGACCAACTCCCTTCCTCCCTTCCTGACCAACTCCCTTCCTCCCTTCCTGACCAACTCCCTTCCTCCCTTCCTGACCAACTCCCTTCCTCCCTTCCTGACCAACTCCTTCCCTCCCTCCCTCCCTTCCTGACCAACTCCCTTCCTGACCAACTCCCTCCCTCCCTTCCTGACCAACTCCCTCCCTCCCTTCCTGACCAACTCCCTCCCTCCCTTCCTGACCAACTCCCTCCCTCCCTGACCAACTCCCTCCCTCCCTCCCTTCCTGACCAACTCCCTCCCTCCCTCCCTGACCAACTCCCTCCCTCCCTCCCTGACCAACTCCCTCCCTCCCTCCCTGACCAACTCCCTCCCTCCCTCCCTGACCAACTCCCTTCCTCCCTTCCTGACCAACTCCCTTCCTCCCTTCCTGACCAACTCCCTTCCTGACCAACTCCCTCCCTTCCTGACCAACTCCCTCCCTCCCTTCCTGACCAACTCCCTTCCTGACCAACTCCCTCCCTCCCTTCCTGACCATCTCCCTTCCTCCTTTCCTGACCAACTCCCTTCCTGACCAACTCCCTTCCTGACCATCTCCCTTCCTGACCATCTCCCTTCCTGACCATCTCCCTTCCTGACCAACTCCCTTCTTGACCAACCTCCCTTCCTGACCAACTCCCTTCCTCCCTCCCTTCCTGACCAACTCCCTCCCTTCCTGACCAACTCTTTTCCTCCCTCCCTTCCTGACCAACTCCCTCCCTCCCTTCCTGACCAACTCCCTCCCTCCCTTCCTGACCAACTCCCTTCCTCCCTCCCTTCCTGACCAACTCCCTCCCTTCCTGACCAACTCCCTCCCTCTCTTCCTGACCGTAATCCCCCAGGTGGTCCCTCCCAACGTTCCCCTCTCTCCCGACACCACCCACCTACCCTACCCCCTCCAACACCATGGCCTTGAGCCACAGCTGTACGGGATTAACACGGTACAGCCCACCGGCTCAGATTTTTAACCGGCCAAACCGGCTTTTATCCGGCTCCCATGGCCATTTTGGCCGGATATTGAGATAACTTTATCCGTTCACGATTTTGGCCGTATAAGGGCGTTTTCCGGATGTTCGAATCCCGGATAATCGCAGGGTTACAGTAATTTCAAAGCGTTATATGACAAAGAGTGCTAGGAAGACGGGACACCACGAGCGTAGCTCTCATCCTGTAACTACACTTAGGTAATTACACTTAGGCAATTATACATCAGGCTGCAAGCAGCCGTGTCCAACAGCCTGGTTGACCAGTCCAGCAACGAGGAGGCCTGGTTGACGACTGGGCCGCGGGGTTGCTAAACCCCGGAATTATCTCAAGGTAACCTGAAGGTAGTTTCCCAATAGATGTGTCATCCCTGTGGCACTGTGGTACAACACTGCCCTGACCTAACTTACCCTGATATTAAAAGACTTTGGATTTTTCGTTTAATGGGTTATCAGGATGTTTTTAACAATATTCTTGGGGCGTTTGCCAATTTTGACTTGGACGACCGTTGTGGAGACACGGAGCATGGTTTGGACCAGTTGACATTCTAGTCGGGTTATCACAAGGGTTTGACCATAGGTACGTTACATATACACATACATATGCCTTATGTTCATTCGGCGTATATATTCGCCTTCTATTCCCCCTCACCTTCTTCCTGTGGGTTGGAGGACTTGTTTCCTGTTCTTGAGGTCTGGGTATTGGTGCTCATGTGAGGTTTGCTTCTCTCATTAGCATTTGAGTTTGGGCTAGTGTCTTGCTTCTCTCACTACAAGTCTGTGTATATGGTTCATGTGCCTTCTGTTGCCGTTTGCTTATGCTGTTGTCCCTAGCTTCCAGTGCTTGGACTGTCATTTCCTTGCATTTTTACCTCTTCCTACCTCTATACTACACATTGTTGTGTATCTTGGTAGGTGCATATTGACTATTCTCATGTTAGGTTGGGATGTGTTCTTGTTCAGTTTCCTGTTGGGGAACAGGCCCAGTGTTCCAGTATAGCTCTGAGTTCTTCCTCTTCTTCTTGTCTGTCACTACCAGCTTCTGTGTTGCTATGTCTGCTGGTTTCTAGCTTTCCAATCACCGACTCCTGCCCCTAAGGTTCCTTTTCATTGGGGCAAGGTGCACTTGGCTTATGGCCCTGGCTACAGCTTTTTCTCTGATCCTTTCCGGACAGTACATTTTTGTTTTCGTGCCTTGCATATCTCGTGGCTCGAGGTGCTTGTTTCCTTGTTGGCCTCTGCCTGGGCCTTGGCTTTTCTGTGGGGAGCCCCTACGGCTCCCTGGAGCTTATCGGGCTAATGTATGTTATATTAGACCGGAACATTAGCTAAGGAGTTCAGGCCTACCAGGGACCAGTGCCAGAACCTGGGCCCCTTCAGAGAGGTTTCAGGGAGCAATGGCCCTGGAAAACCCCCTTGTGGTTGGGGTTTTCCTTATCTGCCATCGACCGAGGTTAGGCACCCAGAAAGGTAGGCATAACAAAACAAACCCCACATGGTAAAAAACTAAAACAAAAAACTGAACAGAGAGGTAGAAACTCACTACAATCCCAAGGAAACAAACAAACAAGCAAACATCACACTTTACTGCTGCGCCGATCATCCGCGCAGCCCTCCCCGCCCCAAGAGGGGGAGGGGGGAGCCCCAGACCTCACCTTGCCGGCTGCCTAGCATCAGCTCGTAAGTTATGTCAACCGGGATAGACGCTTCTCTGGCCTCAGTTTCCTAGGCGGTGCTTGCCTTGTGTGGTGTTCACTGCCGTGTGTTGTGTTGTGCAGTGGCCAGGTGTTCCTCATCATTACCAGGGCTGCATGCGCTTAGGGGCTTCCTTCCCTAAGCGCCCTGTGAGTACTGCCCCTGCGTGACAGGGTTATCTTCCCTGGGGCGTTCGGGAACCATTCCCGTAGAGGCTCTTGCTGCTCGTCATTTGCTTCGCCCTTGGGGCTAGCTGGGGCTTGGGGCCCTTGTTTGGCCCTGGGTAGGGACTGGTATTGTGCTGGTTAGGGCGTCAAGTATTTTCATTTGCCTGGTGGGGGGGGTCTGCCTAGTGTGGCTATAGTTCCATTGGTAGTGTTTGGTGGCCCTCTGCTAGGCCCCCGTGATTGTACACGTCACAGGGGTTTTCAGTGTTGTCCTCTACCCCCTTGTTATTTTTGGGTGTTTAACCGGTTAGCAATACCTTGCCTGGGGCTTCTCGTAGTTGTTACCCCTACGGGCCCTGGAAACCCCTGTCGGGGCTCGGTGGACCATTGAATGTGTCTTCCGGGTTCCAACCCGTCTTGTACGGGATCGTTGATTGCTGTGCCCTTGTCTCCGGGTGATAGTCGCCACTTTTACCTCCGTCATGTTGCCTGTTGGGTCACTGACACCTTGACCCGGAGTCTTGCGAGAGATATTCTCTGCTTGTTCTCCAGTACTCTCCTGATGTTATTACTGTTCAGAATACAGGCGGCATCCGTGTTGCAAGCTAGGTTAGGTTGCTGCAACACGCTAGGTTGGTTTCCTACTCGGATGCTCCGGGGCCGCCCCGTTTTGGTTAGGTGCTGTTTGGCCCTTTCCCTCCCTGTTCCCGGCTCCGGACCGTCTGCGGGTTTCGGGGTCGGAGCGAGGTTTAGTTGGGGCTGAGACTTGGGCGGTTTCGGGGGCTGCCCCGTTTGGGTTGGGGACGGAGGTTTTCGAGCCTGTTCCTCCTGCCAAGGCTTCTGGGTCTTACCAGCGGCCCTTTCTTGCTGCCTTTCCCATGGACTCTTCCTTTTCTTTAAGGGCGGAGGGCTTGGAGGACAGCTTTGCCCCGGGGCCTCTGTTGTGGGTTCCCGGGGTTGTGGGGGATGCCTGCTAGCAGTTCTGGGACAGTTTGCCCCTGCCTGGGTTTTCTGCTTCTGGGCGGAGATTTTCGTCCATCCAATCTGCTTGTTTCCCACTTTTGCTGGCGTGTTTTCGTATCTTTTGCATCGGTCACAGCCCTGTGTTCTGGTGGCAATTTTCTTCTGCCGGTTTCCCGGCGTGGCTACCAGGGCGGCATTGCGGTTTGTTTACATGAGCTTGGGTGTGCGAGTGAGCGTCTTGGGTGAGTTTTTTCACCTTTTTCAGGGGTTTTATTCTCCTGTTGTTGTTTCTTTGCTTTTCTGGTGTTTTCTGTTCCTCTGGGAATGTTTTGAGTGTTGATTTTACACCGGGTTTTCCGTTTTGTCTGTTTTGGGTCTGGGCCCTAGGGTTTGGACTCAGTGTCCCAGTCTGTTATGCTTTCTCCCACACCTTGTCTCTCGGTTTTCAGTCTGTTTTGGCCGTTTCCCTGGGGGTTCTGTCTGGAAGCTGTGCTTTGCCTTTCTGGGGTGTATCTCCATCGGAAAATATGGTGGTTTGGGCTCCCCCTGGTTCAATTCCGGGTTCCTTTGGGTTCTTTGGTTTCGTTCCAGAGGTTTCTTCCTCTTGGGCCCCCTTTGTGGGTTCAGGGGGCTTTGTTTCCTCGTGTGTGACCCGGTTCTGCCTTCTGGGGTTCCGGGGTCTTCCTGGCTTGCAGACTGATCTATTTGGGTCTTGGCACGTGTTGTGGTCGTGCTGGGACTTTGGGGTTTTGTTGTCGAGGTGGGCCTTTTGATGCAGTTTTGTGCCTTCTTCGCCTGGCCGGCGGCTTGTAATTTTCTTTAAACATGTATGTGTGTGTGTACATGTGTACGTGCATACGCACGTGTGTGTAACACACCTTGTATGTGCGGTGCGTGTATTTATATATATATGTGTATGTATACTTTTTCTTTCGGAAGGAGCTCTGTTCCCTTCTCTGTTGACGGGGCGCTGGGGGAGCAGCTTGCTCTGTTGACTCATGCATGGTCCCGCAGTTAGTGGGCGCTTTTGGTTGTCTTCCGGCCTCTGGTGGCGGCAGTGGACGGCTTCTCCCCCTTTGGGGGGTTCAGGGCTGACGGGGTGGGCTTCTTTCCCTACGCTTCGTCATATTATCTTAGTGGGTGCGTTGGACCTGGTCGATCCGCCCCATCCTTCTGGGGTTCCCATCTGCTCTGTGCAGACATGGACCTGGCGAATCTGCGGTTCTTCTGGACTTCTTTAGTCTGCGCCCTGGATTCTATGCCCTCATCGGAGGACTGTTGTCTCCTGTCCGGCTTCTGTTGAGGCCGGGTGCCTGGATGGTGGCCCTGGACCTCCAGGTCAATTCTTTGCATGTTCCTCTCCAATTTTCTGGGACTGGCACAGTTGGTGGTGGGGCTTCAGGCTTGCCGCTTTTGTTGCCTTCCCTGTTTTGTAATTGGCACTTGGTGTATTTACGCATCTTTACCGGATCTTGGTGCCCTGTCTGAGTCTGCTTGGGATTCGGTCTGGCCTACCTCAACGACTGGCTGGTGTGGGCTCCCAGTCGGTCCGCTTGTCTGCTCGCCAGGGGTGTGGTTCTTTCCAGATTTCCGGGTTTGGTCTCCTGGTGATCTGGAGGCTGTTCCATCTGTTTCCGTCCCGGGTTTGGACCTGGCTGGGTCTTGTTTAGGGCTCTTGGGCCGCTCCTTGTCTTTCCCTCCAGAAGTGTTGCTGCTGCTGTAGTCCCACCTTCGGCTGTTCATGAGGGGGTCTCGGGTTCCTCGGTGGTTGCTCGAGCAGTTGTGCGGGAGTCTGAACTTCGACATGCTGGTCTGCCCGCAGGGTTGGGTTTGGCTTCGGCATCTGTTTGGTTCCTTTGGAGACTCTCCTTCCGCCTCTCTTGTAATCGTTAGGTTCGTTCCTCCGGGGATCTTGTGTTGGTGCTGCGTCACCAGCTTCCTCTTTGGGGTTTTCGGGGTTCCGTGCTTTGACACCTCCCGAGCCTTCGCTCGATGTGTTCACGGACGGGTCATCTCTCGGCTGGGGCTTTGTAACCAGTGCTCACCAGATCGGCCGGGGATGGTGGGGTCTGTCCGCCCGTCGGGCTCACAGCGCGGTTCGGGAGTTCGTGGCTGTCTGGTTTGAGCTTCGTAGGGTTCGGGTCACTCGGTGCTCTACCATTCAGCTTCATTCGGACTGTTCTCTGGCGGTTCTTTGCCAGAACCACAGGGTTTCTCTTAGGTGTTTGACATTTGGGATTGGTCCCTTAGAGTGGCTCATTTGCTGGATTCTCGGGGTTTGGCTAACCGTGAGATTCATGTCCGGGGTGTGTCCTACGTCCTGGTGGACAGCTGTTTCGGTTCATTCCTCTGTTCGCGGATTGGCCAATCGTCACCGACTCGTTTTGTTGGCTCTGCTGGACGTATGGACTCCTGGCCATGGACGTCTTCGAGTCGGCGTGGTCTAGGCGTCACCCATTCTATGTGGTGCCCTTACCCGCTTGCAAGGCGTTCACTGTGGATGCCTTTCGGCACGACTGGTCGAGGTGGGGGTACCTGTTCCTCTTCTCCAGGTCCAGCTGTTGCTTCGGGTTCTGGCTCGGTTGGAGCCCATTCCCACGAGAGTAGTCCTTATGGTCCCTTGGTGGCCGGCCCAGCTTTATTTTCAGACGCTGCTTGATAGGTGCCTGAACCCGGGTCGTTTTCCCGCGGCTCCGCCTCTTTCGGCAGGTCGGACGGGTCCTGTACATGACTGGTTCGGCCTTCTCCTCGGCTCTTTGTGTCTGGTATTTTGACGCGGGTATCACCATCTCTGTGGTGATCAGGTGGCTTTGTTGATGGTGTCCCTCCTGCGAGCTTCGTCTCGGCGACAGTATGACGTTCCTGGTGTTTCTATGCACCATTTTTCTTGCTCTTTGTAGGTTGTCTTCTTTTTCGCATCGGGTTGTCTTATCCTTTCTTGGGTTTTCAGGACTACGGTTATTTGATGTTTCTTAATGTTGCCTCGTTTTGTAATTACCTAAGTGTAATTACCTAAGTGTAGTTACAGCATGAGAGCTACGCTTGTGGTGTCCCGTCTTCCCAGCACTCTTTGTCATATAACGCTTTGAAACTACTGACGGTCTTGGCCTCCACCACCTTCTCACTTAACTTGTTCCAACCGTCTACCACTATTTGCGTAGGTGAATTTTCTTATATTTCTTCGGCATCTGTGTTTAGCTAGTTTAAATCTATGACCTCTTGTTCTTGAAGTGCCAGGTCTCAGGAAATCTTCCCTGTCGATTTTATCAATTCCTGTTACTATTTTGTATGTAGTGATCATATCACCTCTTTTTCTTCTGTCTTCTAGTTTTGGCATGTTTAATGTTTCTAACCTCTCCTCGTAGCTCTTACCCTTCAGTTCTGGGAGCCACTTAGTAGCATGTCTTTGCACCTTTTCCAGTTTGTTGATGTGCTTCTTAAGATATGGGCACCACACAACAGCTGCATATTCTAGCTTTGGCCTAACAAAAGTCATGAACAATTTCTTTAGTATATCGCCATCCATATGTTTAAATGCAATTCTGAAGTTAGAAAGCATAGCATAGGCTCCTTGCACAATATTCTTTATGTGGTCCTCAGGTGATAGTTTTCTATCTAGAACCACCCCTAGATCTCTTTCTTTATCAGAATTCTTTAAAGATTTCTCACATAATATATAGGTTGTGTGGGGTCTATGTTCTCCTATTCCACATTCCATAACATGACATTTATTAACATTAAATTCCATTTGCCAAGTGGTGCTCCATATACTTATTTTGTCCAGGTCTTCTTGAAGGGCATGACAATCATCTAAATTTCTTATCCTTCCTATTATC
Organism: Procambarus clarkii; assembly: GCF_040958095.1. Taxonomy (NCBI): domain Eukaryota; kingdom Metazoa; phylum Arthropoda; class Malacostraca; order Decapoda; family Cambaridae; genus Procambarus; species Procambarus clarkii. The sequence continues at coordinate 41,907,824 of NC_091186.1, read as the reverse complement.
TTAGCATCATCAGCAAACATGTTCATATAATTCTGTATACCAACTGGTAGATCATTTATGTAGACAATAAACATCACTGGTGCAAGAACTGAACCCTGTGGTACTCCACTTGTGACATTTCTCCATTCCGATACATTGCCTCTGATTACTGCCCTCATTTTTCTATCAGTCAGAAAATTTTTCATCCATGATAGAAGCTTACCTGTCACCCCTCCAATATTTTCCAGTTTCCAGAACAACCTCTTATGTGGAACTCTGTCGAAAGCCTTTTTTAGGTCCAGATGGATGCAGTCAACCCAACCATCTCTTTCCTGTAATATCTCTGTGGCTTGATCATAGAAACTGAGTAAATTCGATACACAGGATCTTCCAGATCGAAAACCATACTGTCTGTCTGATATTATATCATTTCTCTCCAGGTGTTCTACCGATTTAGTTTTGATTAGTTTTTCCAATACTTTCACTATTACACTTGTCAATGATATTGGTCTATAATTGAGGGGGTCTTCCCTGCTGCCACTTTTGTAGATTGGAACTATGTTAGCCTGTTTCCACACGTCTGCTACGATTCCTGTACACAGGGATACCTGAAAGATCAGGTGAAGTGGAATGCTGAGCTCAGATGCACATTCTCTCAGAACCCATGGTGAAACCCCATCTGGGCCAGCTGCTTTGTTCTTACCGAGCTCCTTTAGCATATTTTCCACTTCATCTCTAGACACCTCTATCCGCTCTATGTTGTTCTCTGGAATTCTTATTGTGTCTGGTTCTCTGAAGATTTCATTTTGTACAAACACACTTTGGAACTTTTCATTTAATGTTTCACACATTTCCTTTTCATTTTCCGTGAATCTGTTTCCCATTTTCAACCTCTGGATATTATCCTTTACCTGCAATTTGTTGTTTATGAATTTGTAGAATAGGCCCGGTTCTGTTTTACATTTATCCACTATCCCTTTTTCAAAATTTCTTTCTGCCTCTCTCCTTACTGCTGTATGTGCATATGTATGTGTATGTACTGTATGTATTGTGCGGCGCTGGCGGAGCTGCTTCGGCTTGCGTTCGGAGTGGACGTCACATCTGCCCCGTTCCGTATGCTTTCTTGTGTTTTGTTTCACCTCCGGCCTGCTCATGCGTCGCCTGAGCCGTCCTGGTCCTTGATCAGGGTCCCTTCTTATCTTCTCAGTTTGTGGTAGCCTCTTCGGTTCAGGTTTCTGCTCATTGGAATTTTGGTAGGTTTGTACGTTTGCAGCCGAAATTTCTCCGTTCTTCTGGCGACGGTCTAGACGGCTGCTTTCTGGAGGGGTTCTTAGGTTATTGATGCTTGATTGGTTCGGCCAGGGGTGCATCCTGTGTTGTCGGGTTGCGCTTTTTTGCCATTACCTGCGTACCGTGTCTGGGGATGCGCTTTCTTGAGGTTATCTTGAGATGATTTCGGGGCTTTTAGTGTCCCCGCGGCCCGGTCCTCGACCCCCCCAGGAAGCAGCCTGTGACAGCTGACTAACACCCAGGTACCTATTTTACTGCTAGGTAACAGGGGCATAGGGTGAAAGAAACTCTGCCCATTGTTTCTCGCCGGCGCCTGGGATCGAACCCAGGACCACAGGATCACAAGTCCAGCGTGCTGTCCGCTCGGCCGACCGGCTTTGGGTTGATCCGGTTCCCCTCGTTCCCTGTTTCAGGGCTCGGGTCTCCCAGGTCGTCCGCAGAGTTTTTAAGTCTTCCAGCCTGCGGTCTGTCCTTGTGCCCGTGCTGTTCGGACATTTACAGCTTTCGCTGCTGTGTTGGTGACGTCTAGGGCTCATTTTGGGCGCAGGGATTTGAGGGTCGCACAGATTTTTGGCCGCCCATTCTTTATGCGTGTGTCTGCTCCTGTGCGTTTTTGTTGCCCTGGGTCGCAGGTTGCAACCTGTTGTCTCGGCTTTGCGTCGCAGAGTTTGTGGTGGCCGCCTCCCTGGTCAGCCCTTTCTTTTCCTTCCCTTTGGGTATGAAGCTCCAGGAAGCCATAGGGGCTCCCCACAGAAAACCAGCGTTGAATATAATGAAACGCCATTTTCTGGGTGAGCCCCGGAGGCTCCCTGGCAACCCTCCCTCCCACCGGTCGGCGTTTTTTTCGAGTTGGTTGAAGCTTAGCTCCGAACTGATGCTAGGCAGCCGGCGTGGTGAGGTCTGGGGCTCCCCCCTCCCCCTCTCGGGGCGGGGAGGGCTGCGCGGACGATCGGCGTGGCAGTAAAGTGTGATGTTTGCTTGTTTGCTTGTTTCCTTGGGATTGTAGGGAGTTTCTACTCTCTGCTCGGTTTTTTGTTTTAGTTTTTTACCATGTAGGGTTGGTTTTATTATGCTTACATTTCTGGGTGCCTAACCTCGGTCGATGGCAGATAAGGAAAACCCCAACCACAAGGGGGTTTTCCAGGGCCATTGCTCCCTGAAACCTCTCTGAATGGGCCAGGTTCTGGCACTGGTCCCTGGTAGGTCTAAACTCCTAAGCTAATGTCCTGGTCTAATATAACATACATTAGCCTGATAAGCTCCAGGGAGCCTCCGGGGCTCACCCAGAAAATTGCGTTTCATTACATTCAACGCTGTTTTTTTCGGTGCCCTTTTTGTCCTTGTGGTTTGTGGTTCGGAAGTTTTCTGCATGTGCTGCCTTGTTGACGTTAGTTGTCGGGCTTCTTGTTCTTTCAAGTGTCCCGGCTGGGGGAGTGCCTCCTGGACGGGGTGTGTCTGCTCGGCCGGGTTGGTTATTTCCCGGCTCGCTGGGTTTGGGTTCCTGGTTCCCTGGCAGACGTTCCTTTTGCTTCTTTGACAGCCTTGGTTCCGGCACGGCTTGTTCGGTGTCCGCACCCAGGGGTTTTCCCATGGCTCCGCAACTTTTATATGGTTGGTCCAGTCCGTGACAGGGCTGTTTCGGGGTTTTCTGGCGGTCCTTCTGTTCTTTTTGTCTCTTCGTAGGTGGACTGCGCTCTTGTTGTCGTGGTCTTATTCTTCTCTCGTGGTGGTTCAGGGCCATCATCTGGCCGCATATCGTCGCTCTGTCTAGTGCTGCACGGGGCAGAGCCGCTTCGGATTGTGCCGGTTTTGTTGTTTCTTTTGCACCGTTCACAGGTTGTCTTGGGTGTTGTTCACCTGCCTGCTCGTGCTACACCTGAGCTGTCCTGCTCTTGGGCAGGGTGCTCTTTTCTCTCCTCCCCTCAGTTTGTTGAGGCACCTTCGGTTCCAGTTTTTGTCAGTGGTTTCTGGTTCTTAGGGTTCTGGTGGTCGATTTGTACCTTTGCAGCTGTCTCTTTTTTTCTGGTGAGGTTGGGACAGCTGTTTTCTGGAGGGGTCCCTGGGGTTGTTGCTGCTTGATATGTTTCTTCTTGTGTCTGGTTGCGGCTCTCTGCTGTTCTTTGCGCGCCACAGCCTCTGGCCGGGGGCTGCGTTTTGGGTTGATCCGGTTTCCCTTCTTCCTTGTTCTCGGGTTGGGGGTCTCTGGTTGTCTGCTGGGTCATTCTGTCTTGCCACGTGTTGGATATATCAACGGCTAAAGGGAACCCACTGCCACACGCTCGCCACACCCCCAAACATACTTTGTGTATTTTTTTTTTTTACTCATAGAAGTTTATGTGATATAATATTCATTCTGATACCAAAAAATTCGCAAATAAATTCACTACAAAACAAAAGTATCTCCATCCATTTCGGTTAAAAAATGGAATTTATAGAAATATTTTTTCGATTGATGAGAAAAGTAGGCTGTTATGCGGAATCGTAAGAAAAAACAGCGACGAGTTATCTCTAATCTAAAGCGCGAAAGTGTTAAATATGCCACAACTAAAAGACAGAAGAAAAAGAGGTGATAGGATCACTACATACAAAATAGTAACAGGAGTTGATAAAATCGATAGGGAAGATTTATGACCCACATTCCATAACATGGCATTTATTAACATTAAATTCCATTTGCCGAGTGGTGCTCCATATACTTATTTTGTCCAGGTCATCTTGAAGGGCATGACAATCATCTAAGTTTCTTATCCTTCCTATTATCTTAGCATCATCAGTAAACATGTTCATATAATTCTGTATACCAACTGGTAGATCGTTTATGTAGACAATAAACATCACTGGTGCAAGAACTGAACCCTGTGGTACTCCACTTGTGACATTTCTCCAGTCCGATACATTGCCTCTGATTACTGCTCTCATTTTCCTATCAGTCAGAAAATTTTTCATCCATATTAAAAGCTTAGCTGTCACCCCTCCAATATTTTCCAGTTTCCAGAATAACCTCTTATGTGGAACTCTGTCGAAAGCCTTTTTTAGGTCCAGATAGATGCAGTCAACCCAACCATCTCATTCCTGTAATATCTCTGTGGCTCGATCATAGAAACTGAGTAAATTCGATACACTGGATCTTCCAAATCGAAAACCATACTGTCTGTCTGATATTGTATCATTTCTCTCCAGGTGTTCTACCCATTTAGTTTTAATTAGTTTTTCCAATACTTTCACTATTACATTTGACAATGATACAGGTCTATAATTGAGGGGGTCTTCCCTGCTGCCACTTTTGTAGATTGGAACTATGTTAGCATGTTTCCACACGTCTGCTACAATTCCTGTACACAGAGATGCCTGAAAGATCAGGTGAAGTGGAATGCTGAGCTCAGATGCACATTCTCTCAGAACCCATGGTGAAACTCCATCTGGGCCAACTGCTTTGTTCTTAATGAGCTCCTTTAGCATATTTTCCACTTCATCTCTAGACACACCTATCTGCTCTATGTTGTTCTCTGGAATTGTTATTGTGTCTGGTTCTCTGAAGATTTCATTTTGTACAAACACACTTTGGAACTTTTCATTTAATGTTTCACACATTTCCTTTTCATTTTCCGTGAATCTGTTTCCCATTTTCAACCTCTGGATATTATCCTTTACCTGCAATTTGTTGTTTATGAATTTGTAGAATAGGCCCGGTTCTGTTTTACATTTATCCGCCATTCCTTTTTCAAAATTTCTTTCTGCCTCTCTCCTTACTGCCGTATATTTATTTCTCGCATCTTTGTATCGCTGGTATGTTTGGGGGTTTGGCCTCTTCCTATACTGATTCCATTTTTGTGTCTTTTGGTCTCTGGCCCTCTCACAATTTCTGTTGAACCAACTCATTAAAAAAATTTCGAAGTTTTCCATAGTGACCTCTCCTTAAATCGAGTTTATCAACTGTTTCAATGTCCCCATTTTCTTCTAGATGATATCTTAAAGCATAATCTATGTCTAACTGGACGTGATCACTCTTTGCCAAGGGAGGAAGGTACTGGATGTCAAATATCTCTTCTTCTTTCCTGGTGAATACTAGATCCAGTACTGATGGTACATCTCCTTCCCTCATTCTTGTGGCCTGCTTTATGTGTTGATACAAGAATGTCTCCAGAATGAGGTTCACAAATCTGCTTGTCCAAAAGTCCTCCGTTCTTGCTTCATAGGCCTCCCAGTCTATTGCTTTAAAGTTGAAGTCCCCCAGTATCAACAGTCGTGATTTATCCTTATCTGCTTGTACAATAATATCTCTCATGACCATTATGAGGCCCTCTCGTTTGTCATCCAGTTCTTCCTTTGTCCATGTGTTGCTTGCTGGTGGGCTGTAGGCATTTAAAATTATCAGCTTATCATCCTGATTCCAGATCTGCAATGCCATTATGTCAATATCTCGAGGGTTTTCAAATATTAACTCTCTTACCTTCAGGTGTTTTTTCACCAGTAGAGCCACTCCTCCTCCCTTCCTAGTTTTCCTGTCACGTCTCCAAACTGAATAGCCTCTTGGAAATATGACTTCATTTATTATATTTCCTTCAAGTTTCATCTCTGATAATGCAACAATATCTGGGACGCTAAGCTGGATTATATCTTGCAACTCCAAAGTTTTTGACCTCACTCCATCTATGTTGGTATATACAATTTTCAGGAACATGTTCCCTTTTCCTTTGCTCTTTACTCCCCCTTCCACTACTGATCTTGTTGGTTTGTTTTTTATGTACCATTTCACAAGCTTTCCAGTCCCTGTCACTTTGTAGAAAAAAGAATTTCTGTCTTCATTTCTATCTCCATTTAGACGTTTTGCCTCAATTAGGTTCATTTTCAGCTTTCTTCTGTCTTCCTTGGAGAGGTCTTGTCTTATTGACCAAAGTTTGCCAACCTCATCACTCTGCAATTTCCTGGCATTTCTAAGCACTTCCATCATGTTTTTCACTCCATTAAACGTCACCCTTAAGGGGCAGTTCTTGGCTTTCTCATATTTTCCTATTCTTCTAAAAGCACTGACATTTTCCTTTGAGCCTTCTCCTAAACCTACTATTTTATCTATGATTTTCATCTCTTCTGCCGCTCGGTCCACCCTAGATGAAATTTCCTTCTCTAAACATCCAAAAATTATTATGGACCTACTTCTGTCTGCAGTGTTTTGTACTAGTTTACTGTTGGTAACCAGTTCTCTCCTAATTGCTTGCCTAATTTCTGCTTCTTGTTGGTCATTTCTGGTTTTGACTTCGGAACACACTTCTTTGATAGTCTTTTTCTCTTTTACAACTTGAGCATATATCGCTTTTATTTCTTCTTCATACTTTTCTAGTTCTTTATTCACCTCCTCTATGTGAGTTGTCAGTGAAGTTTCCAGTTGGAGATCCTTGCCTAACTCTATATTAGCTCTCAGGCTCCCTTGGAGTTGTTCACCATATGAGTCTATTTTCTTGTTTATTTCTTCAAAGTCACCACACTTCACTTTCCACACCTCATTTTCTTTCACTAGTTCCTTGATTTGCTCCTCCTGATTTGTTACCTTGTCTGTTAATGTAGTAATAATCTTACCTTGCTGAAGCATACTCCCTTTTAGAGTGCAAAGCTCACTCCTAAGAGCTCCATTGTCCTCTTCCAATTTAAGCACTTTTTCTTCATACTTCTTTTGCATATCCTCAATTATCTCTAACCTGCCAAGAACACTTCCTTTCCTTATATCTTGGGGTAAGAATCCTTTGAAACAATCATCTGTTGGTGGGTCTATATTTCCAGTGGTGGTGGCGGCCATCTTTGTTTTTGTACTAGAACCAAGACAAACTTTTCCACTCAGCTATTTTCTCTCACCTTTACTTGTTTATTGTATTTTATTAGCTTTTACACTTCCCTGAACTTTTATGTAACCTGGGACACCACTGTAGCCCTCAACCTGTTCCCAATATTTAGGTAATTCGATATTTCCAGGAGCTTGTTGCAGTGTGACTCCTGCCTCCTCCAGCTCACAACTTGCCTCTTGTGTAACTTGTGTGTAACTACTCAACTTGTGAAATGAAGTAATGGCAAAGAGGTAGAACAGCTTGTTGACAGAGCCCAGGTGCATGGGGAAATTGTGTAAAACCCTGGTTTGTGTCTCGGAGAGACTGCGGGATCCATGTGAGAGCAGTATAACTCCCGGTTGCAATTCTTTGAATCGTGTCGTGGCACAGTCGATTAAGGCACATCTGGGTTCGAACCATCATCTCAGCCCTTGTGGATTTGTTTATCTACATTTGTGTTCCCTATAGCGAATTACAAAGCTGGGATGGTGATTCCAGACATTAACAGGTGGCCACACACCAGCCAGCAGCCGATGCCACCTATCCCTCCCTCCCTCCCTCCCCTCACCAACAGTACTCCTCCCACCACTAATTCACATCGCTAATTCTCACCACAATCCTGCTGTTATCAGAATTTTGGTCATTAAATCATGTAAATGAATAATTTTCTACATATTTATTTTGTTAACCCTTAAACTGTGCATGGCGTATATATACGCCCTGAGTAACATGTCCCACTGTGCGCATGGCGTATATATACACCATAGGGTGCCAGGCCTGATTCAAATGGCCCGCGGCTACATGGGGTTCACAGTAGCTTCCTCAGGGCTCTTGTAAACAGACGCCATTTTTTTTTTAAATCGTGGGCAATATTCTCAGGTGTGAGAGGCGGCACAGTACTGTTGGAGCAACCAAGGCTGTGCACGCAGCATGAGCGAACAGCATTGGTGTTCAGCTTGTGACCACAGCATCGCCGAAAAATGTAAAAATAAATATATACTGTCTCCACTCGATCATCCGGACTATATGGGAAGGACCCCCAGCCGGATTATCACATTTTTCGGATAATGGTACTTTTTCACCTACGAGTCCAAAAGTGACCATTTCCAACTATTTTTATACTACAAACAACATAATTTGAATTGCCTTGCCACATACAATTATTAAATATTCAACTAGAAACCTCAACTTACCTTGTTGGTGTTCGTCTTCTTGATTGATGCCACACATCTTGAAGTTAAAAATTCTTAACAATTTACGTAACCTATACTAACACAACACTAAAATTAACACTTAAAATTACTGTACAGTTCATTAAGCTAAGTTAGTTTTGACTGCCAGCTGCTGAAGCCTCACTGGTTGAGGGCATTTGGGTTGCCTGTGAGGCCTCACTTGTTGAAGGCGCTTGCTTGCACCTCACTTGTTGAAGCGCTTGCATGCCCTCACTTGTTGAAGGCGCTTGGCTTGCCTGTGACGCCTCACTTGTTAAAGGCGCTTGCTTGCGCCTCACTTGTTGAAAGCGCTTGGCTCCCCTGTGGCACGTCACTTGTTGAAAGCGCTTGGCTTGCCTGTAATGCCTCACTTGTTGAAGGAGCTTGGCTTGCCTGTGGCGCCTCACTTGTTGAAGGCGCTTGGCTGCCTGTGACGCCTCACTGGTTGAACAACACGTAACTTGTCTTTAATTGCTAGGACAATCTTCTTCCTCTTAACACTTCCAGAACGATTGATGCTGCTACCAGACATATTCTTGGCCAAAAATGTTCAAAATTACTATGAAAATTAAGAAAGTTATTTAAAAAAATATTTCACTAATGGCGAAACACTGTGAGGCAGCACTGGTTGAGGTGTATAACAGTAACTTGTCTTTTATTGTTAGGACAACTTTCTTCCTCTTAACACCTACAGAACGATTGATGCTGCTACCAGACATAGTCTTGGCCAAAAATGTTCAAAGTTACTATGAAAATAAAAAAGTTATTTAAAAAAATATTTCACTAATGGCGCAGCACTGTGTATAACACGAGGGATGGACGCACATGGGTTGACCAGTGTTGGACGGGTCCACTTGGAGTGGGGCAGCTATAGCGCGTTACGTAGGCCGCCAGAAGGAAAAAAATTCACAATATTTTTGAAGGAAACTTCAGCCTGTGCACAATGCTTTTAGGAAACTTATTTATTTGTTATTACATAATTACTAGTACTTATTTCATTTGTTTTTGGCTATGATTAATTGTTCTAAAATTAATGGTAATTCCTGTACCCAGGTGGTCCCTCCTGACGCACCCCTCCCACCCTCCCAACACCACCCCCCTCCTCCACCATGCGTCTAGAGCCACAGACGGGATTAATACGGTATGGCCGTATTTTCATCCGGCCAAACCAGCTTTTATCCGGTTCCTGTGGCCATTTTGGCCGGATATTGTGATAACTTTATCCGATCACGATTTTGGCCGTATAAGGGCGTTTTCCGGATGTTTGAATCCCGGATAATCGCTGGGTTACAGTAATTGTTATTATTTAGCGATGATAATATTACAGATGACCCATGACTGTGATATAAATAGCCAGGGTTGTGATAATAGCAGGATTGTTGTAATAATTAGCGCTGTGGGAGGAGTGATGCTGAGAGACGGAGGGAGACAGCATTGTTTACTGACTGTGAGGTCACCTGTTATTGTTTACATTCACCATACCAGGTCAGTGGTTCTCTATGGTGAACACAAATGTAGATACTTATATATAATGTGTGTATTAGTGTAATAACAACAAAAGGATTATGCTGGGAGGAGCCATATGGGTGACGGAGGTGACGTCGTCTGCACGGTTTGTCTAGCTGTTTAGAGGGTGGCCACTATGCTCTTTGGGCGCACTACAAGCTTAGGTGTACAGTTACGGTGCATAAAATATGTAGATCTTTATATATAATATGTGTATATAAGGTAATAATACTGCAAACAGTATTGTTGGGGGAGAAAGTTTAGTGCGTGTGACCTTGAATGAGTGAGGGAGCCGCCAGCCGCCATCTGTGTATAGCGACGACTCTTAGTGCCTGAACTAACTATATCAGTTTAGCTGTACAGTTGTGGTGAACAAAATATATACATACTTATATATAACGTCTGTGTATAGTGTAATAACACCACAAATGGTATTACTGGGGAAGAAAGTTTAGTGCGTGTGTTGAGGGAGTGGCAGCGAGTGGCTGGCTGGTGTGTGGCGGTAACTCTTCGTTGCTTTTCGACTCTCAATACCAACTTAGTGGTTCGTTATGGTGACTAAAACATGCAGATACTTTCATATAACCTGTGTATAGAGTGTAATAGCAGCAAAACTATTTGTTTATTGTTTTATAAACATAATAATTGAATCACTAATATGCACATCATACTTTTAAGTAGAGCAATTATTCACCACTTTTATTATATAAATATATTACAATACACACTATTGAATAATATTACTGCAAAAAAACTAAGAAAAAATCAACCGGAGACATTGAAACAATTAGGTAATAATATCTTTGTGGCAACTCCCACCTGTCAGCGCGGGTGACGCTGACCGGGTCTGACGACCGCTCTGCGAACGCCCACTTTTTGCCAGACTTCCTCGGTCAATTGCGCCCAAAATATGTCGCCTACGATTTTTTTTATTTTTCCCGTGCTCAGGAGACACAAATTAACATGTTTAGAAGACGAAAAAAGAATTTTGATTTTTTTTTTTCTTGCGCACAGGGGTGTAAATGCCCCTAGGACCCCTGAGCAGTGTAAGGGTTGAGGAACATGAGAAATTGTTTGAAGATTTTCGTTTCGTTTGAATCGACTTTAGATCTATCTTGAGGTTATCTTGAGATGATTTCGGGGCTTTAGTGTCCCCGCGGCCCGGTCCTCGACCAGGCCTCCACCCCCAGGAAGCAGCCCGTGACAGCTGACTAACACCCAGGTACCTATTTTACTGCTAGGTAACAGGGGCATAGGGTGAAAGAAACTCTGCCCATTGTTTCTCGCCAGCGCCCGGGATCGAACCCGGGACCACAGGATCACAAGTCCAGCGTGCTGTCCGCTCGGCCGACCGGCTCCTGACCGGCTAGATGGACGAAATAATGGCAGTGTGCTGTGGCTAGCTCTGTAAACATCTTGAACAGAATTTATTCACTGATATCTGATCATTGTACACAGTCTTTATCACAGTCAGGCTCCTCTGTAATACTATCATGGTTAAACAATACCAGATACATATATATTTGGAAAATTTTATGCAATGCTGTGGTCAAAAGCTGAACAGCAATGCTGTTAGCTCATGCTGCGTGCGGCAGCCTTGGTTGTTCACTCAGTACTGAGGCCTTCACACCCGGGTATGATGCCCACGATTTTTTTTTAAATGGCATCTGTTTAGGAGAGCCCTGAGGAAGCTGATGTGAACTCCGTGTAGTCACGAGAGTTTTGAATGATATGCTATACCTATAAGATCCCCTAGGCATGTTGCATGCCACCCGTTGAGAGCCTCAAGGTGCGTTGCGCATTGCAGTGGTTAAAGGTAAGGTTTTCCGACATGTGTACGTTGGCCTCTTTTTTAACGGCCTCTTTTATACCGATCTGCCGGTAATAACGACCGGTTTGGGAGACCGTTATCTGGAACCTCGTATTCCGGTCTGATGGTCGATATTACTGATGGTCGGTATAGGGTTTGTTTTGGCATCGGCGTCCCCTCACATGGCGACCAGACCACCAACCTCGATCGTCCAGAGTCGTATATTACATCTTAACTTTCTTTTAAAATGATTCAGTTTAATGAAGAAAATTCTAAATTAGTATTAATAAAATATTTTGAAACAATTGTTATTAAGCAAAATACTTTGTTTTCTTATTAAATACCTTTTATAGTATAGGCACTAGGTATTTTTTTTCCCACGGACATAGAATGTACTGCGCCGGGCCATGTGTTCCCATTGTTTACTGTGAACTCGCGCGTCTAGCTTCAGTTGTGAAGGACATTACTGTTAATTGTGATCTTCATTTCTATTTACAAAATGCCAAAAGTTACCCAAAGGAAGCGCCTGACGGTTGCACAAAAGCTGGAGTTAATTAAGAAACTCGATAAAGGATATTCTCATGCACGAGCAGCAGCAGAGTATAACATCAGCAAAAGTACAGTAAGTGACATCAAGAAACAGAAGGATACCCTATTAAAATATGTGAGCACAACAGAGTAATTACCTAAGTGTAGTTATAGGATGAGACCTACGCTCGTGGTGTCCCGTCTTCCCAGCACTCTTTGTCATATAACGCTTTGAAACTACTGACGGTCTTGGCCTCCACCACCTTCTCACCTAAGTTGTTCCAACCGCCTACCACTCTATTTGCGAAAGTGAATTTTTCTTATATTTCTTCGGCATCTGTGTTTAGCTAGTTTAAATCTATGACCTCTTGTTCTTAAAGTTCCAGGTCTCAGGAAATCTTCCCTATCGATTATATCAATTCCTGTTACTATTTTGTATGTAGTGATCATATCACCTTTTTTTCTTCTGTCTTCTAGTTTTGGCATATTTAATGCCTCTAACCTCAACTCGTAGCTCTTGCCCTTCAGTTCTGGGAGCCACTTAGTAGCATGTCTTTGCGCCTTTTCCAGTTTGTTGATGTGCTTCTTAACCCTCAAACCGCTAGGGGCCCAAATGGAATTCACACCCACAGGCGCAACAAAAAAAAAAAATCCAAAAAATTCTTTCGTCTTATAGAAGTGTTCATTTTTGTTCCCTGATCACGGAAAAAATAACAAAAAAATCGTAGGAGGCATATTTTAGCCGCAATAGGGTAGGGAAGTGTGGCAAAAAAGGGGCGTTGGGAGAGCCTTCGCCAGACGAGGTCTACTTCGCCCGAGCTGTCAGACGGCAGTTGCCACAAATATATTATTACCTAACTATTTCAATGTCTCTGATTTTTTCTTAGTTTTTCTGGGGGGAGCCCCGTCGGCTCCCCGGAGCTTTACCGGCTGATATGCTAATGTCAGACTTTGGCATCAGTCATGTGTATGGAGTTCTAGGGCCTACCGGGGACCACGAGCCAGAACCTGGCCCCCTCAGAGAGGCAAGGGGAGCAATGGCCTATAGAAACCCCCGTGTGGTTGGAAGCATTCTATGTCTGCCATCGACCGGGTCAAGCATCCAGAAAGGTAAGCATTCCAAAACAAACCCCTATTCTGGTGAAAATTGCTACCTAAGCCGAACTAGTGAATAGAACTCTTCAACAGAAAACACGGAAACTAGTATGACGTCATACGTCACCGCGCCGCTGTCTGCGCAGCTCCCCCCTCCCCGGGAGGGGGAAGGGGGAGCCCCAGACCTCCCACGCCGGCTATCCACCTATCAGTTCTTCGGCTGATGCTATAGGCAATGGTTATGTGCTCCGGCTCCAGTGGTTGTTTCAGCACTGTACCTAGAGTGTGGTGTCTGTTTTCTAGGTGGTGCGTGAGCCGGGTGTGATTCTTCAGTACTCGGGCTGCATGCGCCTAGGGTTCCCTTCCCTAGGTGCCCTGTAAGTACTGCCCTTGGGGCTTGGGGCCACCTTCCACAAGTTCCTTGGGTCCTGCCCCTGCTTGGCCGTTTACCGCTTGGTTTTCGGCCGCTCTTTGTGTGCTCGGGTGTTCTGTCTCCCTTGTTCGCCTTAGAGTAAGGGGCAGTGTTTGCACTGGTGGGGCGCGGGGTACTGTGCAGCTTGTCTTTACCAATCATAGCGGCCGGCTCTGTTCCGCTTGGGTACGCTGTCCTCTTGCGGGGTTTTCTTTTTCTTTTGTTTATATACCTGGTGGGGGGGTCTGCCTTCGTTCTTGCCCCTTGTGTCCCTTGTGTTCTGAGTATTTCTGGTGGTACCCCCTGCTAGGTCCCCGTGAGTGTACACGTCCCGGGGGTTCAGCTCTTAGAAAGTTGTTTGGTAGCTTGGGTGCCGGTTAGCAGTACCCTGCCTGGGATTACCTGAGCGCGAGTCCTCTTAAAGTAAACGCTCGGGACCCTGGGAAACCCCTGGGGGCGCGCGGGTCCGATGGATGTGACCCCAGAGCCCCCCCCTCGCTTCCAGCGAGTTTGAGGGTTGCTCTCACCTTTTGTCTCTGGGTGACTCTCTGTTTTGCCTCCGTCTGCTGCCTGTGGGGTCGGTGACACCTTCGACCCGGTGTCCTGCGAGTTTGGTTGCTCGTTGTGGCTCGGTTACCCAGTTGTGCTAACAAAGCGGGTGCGGGCAGCAGGGGCGTTGCACTTGAGCCTTGGTGGTGGCAACGTTCTCGTGGTTTCCTCCCCGGGAGCCCCGGGGCTGCCCCGTTGTATTTCGTTTTTCCCCTGGTTCACCCTTCCTGCCTGCATCCGGTTCCTTACCGTCTGTAGGTTCAGGGCGGGGTGTTTGGTGGTGTTGAGACTCGGGCAGTCTCGGGGAATTCCCCTTCCGGGGTAGTGACGGGGGCATTTGGGCCTGTTCCTCCAGCCGTGTTGTATGAGTCTGCCAGTGGGCTCCCTTCCTTAGTGTTTTCACGGCTGCCCCGGTTTTCTGGTACGGCCGGGGCTTTGGGGGAACGGCTCGGCCCCGGGGCCTGTCGTGTAGGTTCCCGGGGCTGGGGAGGGGCTGACTTGGGGGGGCCTTGGCCCCGTTAGACCCCGTGGGGGGTTTTATCCCCCTCTAGGCGGGGCTTGTGGTTACGCGGAGTGGGGTTTTTCCTCCCCACTCGCCGTACGTGCTGTTGGACGTCGGCCCCTCCCCGGGCTCGGTTCCTTGGCCTTTGAGTAGGTTGGTTCCGTCCTGTGGGTGGATGTTTCCTCCCCCGCTTTTTGGGACGGTGTTTTTGTCATGTTTCCCCGTTCGATGGGGTTCTGCGTGACTTTTGATCTCGGGTGCGCCTGCGCTTCGTGTGCCTTCGGGACTAGTGTTGGCTTCTGTGTTCTCGAGGGTACGGGAAGGTTTTTCGCTACTTCCCGCATTATTGGAACGTCTGTCGGCTCCTAGTACTTGTCGCCCTGTTGGGCTACTTGTCGCCCTGTTGGGCTACTTGTCGCCCTGTTGGGCTACTTGTCGCCCTGTTGGGCTACTTGTCGCCCTGTTGGGCTACTTGTCGCCCGGTTGGGCTACTTGTCGCCCGGTTGGGCTACTTGTCGGCCGTTTGGGCTACTTGTCGCCCGTTTGGGCTACTTGTCGCCCGTTTGGGTTCCCTTTTTTTGGGCTCTTTGCTTCTTTGGCCGGTTTTATTGTTCCTGCTTCCTCTTTTGGCTCTTTTTCTCGTGCAATAGTCCTGGCTGGCGCCTTCCCGCAGGGAGGGTGTGCGGTTCGGCCAGCGTGTTATGCGCATGCGCCGTGGAGTTTGTTTTGGTCTGGGCGATGGTTCAGTGCTGGGGTTTTGCGCCCTTTTTTGCTACAGTGCTTCGCCTCTCGTTCTTCTCCCTGGCTGCGGTATGTGCCCCTTTGCGCCAGGGGTGTCCTGGTTCCCAGTTGTGGGGAGGACACCGCGGTTTTTTGTGTCATGGGTGTGGACCGCCTCCTTCGCCTCTCCCTGTTCTCCTGCGGGTCCGGCTCTGGCATCTTCACCTGGCGGTGCTCCCAAGTTCTTCTGGGCACGGTTGAGTCGTGTCAAGTTCGAGCCACCATTCGCCAGGTGAGTTTCTGCGGTCTGGCGTCTTTTGGCCGGGCGCTGGATGCGGCGGTGTTTATATACCTGTCTTTATTTAGGTATAATTTTGTACGACTGAGACCGTTCGCACACCAGTGACTGTCCCTTTATCACCCCTTCCTGTCCCCCTCCTGTGCATGTCCAACCCATGCTACAGTCGTTCAGGGGACCCTCCTTTTTTAATGTTGAGGTGTGGGGGTTGTAGGGTTGGTTCTGTACTCACCTGGTGAGGCTCCTGGCTGTGCTTGCAGGATTTGAGCTCTGGCTCTTGGGTCCCGCCTATCTGGTAGAACTTGCGGGATAGTACCAGTGGAGTGCAGTGGTGCTATTGGCACTTTTGGGGAACACTGTATTACCATCAGTGGTCTGTGCTTGTTACACGACCTACTTGCGAGCATAAGCCTTCTTGCTGGTTCGTCCGTGGACTTCCAGGGCGCACTGGCCTGTTTTCGTATGGCAGTTCCGGCCCGTCCTGGTTGTGGGGGTATGTGGGCCGGTGGACTGCTCCTAACAGCTGCCTGGTGGGCCATCCTCTGGCCGGTCTGGCCTGACCTTGGGCCGGGCTTGAGGTGTAAAAGAGCTCCCAGTACCTCATCCAGCAGGTATCGAGCGGGGTTTCTCCGCCGTCGGTCGCCTGGTGCAGGTTTCTGGGCCTGCAGGGTTTTGTCGTGTCTCCGTTGGCCCTGTCTGGGGTCTGCCTGCTCCGTTCTCTGCCTTTGCAGAGGGGAGTTGCTATTTACATGTTGCATGTTGCAGTGGTGCCTGTTGCTGCTGCTGCTGCACGTGAGCATTGGTACCGTGTTTCACGGTGGCGTGTCCTTGTTCCTGTGTCCGGTTGTGGAGTGGCGCTTTGCTGCCGTTTTGTGCCTGGGGATTGCGTGGGGTTTTTGTCCCTGCCTGATTGTCCACCCCTGGTTGTTCTCCTGGTTTTTTTTTTTTTTGTGCTTCTGCTCTTTCTTCCTGCCTCTTCTGCAGCAGGAATGTTCTGCGTGTGTTCTTAGGCGTTGGTCAGCCTGTGTCCTGTGATGTGCTTCTTTGTCTCGGTCTGTTGCAGTTGTTCGTGCCCCTTGGTTCGGGTCCTGTTCTGGCGGCGACCCTTCCGCCTTCTTTGGTTTTCCTAGCTTGCCCTGCCGGTTGTTGTTGTTTTATTTTTTTTGGGGGGGTTCTTGCGATGTCTCGCGTCGGACCCGTCGTTTCTGAACTCCTGGCGGGCTTGCATGCTTCGGAGTTTTTCTGTTCGGCAGACGTTCCATCTCCTTGTGCCGCCTGGGTTTCGGTGGTCGCGCCCGAGATCTTCTCG
Source organism: Procambarus clarkii (assembly GCF_040958095.1). NCBI lineage: Eukaryota > Metazoa > Arthropoda > Malacostraca > Decapoda > Cambaridae > Procambarus > Procambarus clarkii. The sequence goes on along the minus strand of NC_091186.1, from coordinate 41,890,799 downwards.
CGGCTCCGCCTTTTTCCTGGGCTCGGGGGGGCCTTGTCGGGGCTGCTTATGTTCTGCCTCGTGGTCTCGCCTCCGGTTGGTGGTCGGGTGGCTTCGTGGTAGGTGTCCCACCTGCGTGCTTTCTTGGCGGCAGTATGGGGTATTTTGGCGGTCCTTCCTTTTCCTGTCCCTTCTTCGGTGGGTCCTTCTTGTTGGCTTGGTTTACTCTCGGCTTGGTTTTCTAGTGGGGGTTGGGGGCCGTCGTTTTGCCACATACTGTCGCCTCTTTTCGTGCGGCGCAGGCGGAGCCGCTTCAGCTTGCTTTCGGTCTTGGTGTTGCTTCTGCACCGTTAGTCAGCTGTCTTGTGCGTCATTTCACCTCCGGCCTGTTCGTGCGCCGCTTGCACCATCCTGGTCTCTGGTCAGCGTGCTCTGTCTTCTCCTCGGTTGGTAGTGCCCCTTCGGTTCCGGTGTGTTTTTTCGTCGGCTCTTTCCTTTGGGCCTTTGCCTCTGGGGGTCGGTTCGCTGTGTTTTCTTGCTCCTTCGGTTTTAGCGTTTTGGTTGTTTGATGGCAGCAGTCTCCATCTTTTCTGGCGCGGGGTGGGGCTGCTGCATTCTGGAGGGGTCCAGGGTTTGTTGGTGCTTTGTTGGTCGGGCCGGGGGTGTGTCGTTTTTGTGTTCAGTGGCGGCCCTCTGCTGTTGTTTGCGTGCCACGGCGTTTGGGTCCGGAGCGCGTTTTGCGTTGATCCGGTTCTGTTCTTCCCGGTTCGCGGGTGATGGTGTCCCGGGTGGTCAGCCGTGTTCTTGCGGCTAAGCTGCCTGTGTTCTTCCCTCATGCCTGTGGCGTTCGTGGCTTCGCTGCTCTCGCTGCCGTCTGGGCGACGTGGCCTTGCAGTCTTTCGGGCATGGATTTTTGGTGTTCGTGCAGGGGCCTTGCTGCTCGTGGTTCTCGTGTTGTTCCCGGGATTTTCGGGGCTGTGGCGCCTTGGGTTGGCGTTTGCTGCCGGTTGTCTCGCCTCCTTGGGGGGTGCGTGGTGTCCGCCTCCCGGTTTTGTCCCTTTGACCTTCCTCTGTGGGTAGTTAGCTCCGGGGAGCCGACGGGGCTCCCCCCAGAAAACCAGCGTTGAATGTAATGAAACGCCATTTTCTGGGTGAGACCCGGAGGCTCCCCGGCAACCCTCCCTCCCTCCGGTCGGCGTTTTTCGCGTGTTTTGACATCCAGCCTCAGAACTGATGGGTGGATAGCCGGCGTGGGAGGTCTGGGGCTCCCCCTTCCCCCTCCCGGGGAGGGGGGAGCTGCGCAGACAGCGGCGCGGTGACGTATGACGTCATACTAGTTTCCGTGTTTTCTGTTGAAGAGTTCTATTCACTAGTTCGGCTTAGGTAGCAATTTTCACCAGAATAGGGGTTTGTTTTGGAATGCTTACCTTTCTGGATGCTTGACCCGGTCGATGGCAGACATAGAATGCTTCCAACCACACGGGGGTTTCTATAGGCCATTGCTCCCCTTGCCTCTCTGAGGGGGCCAGGTTCTGGCTCGTGGTCCCCGGTAGGCCCTAGAACTCCATACACATGACTGATGCCAAAGTCTGACATTAGCATATCAGCCGGTAAAGCTCCGGGGAGCCTCCGGGTCTCACCCAGAAAATGGCGTTTCATTACATTCAACGCTGGTTTTTTTGCAGTAATATTATTCCATACAGTGAATTGTGGTATATTTATATTATAAAATGTGTGAACCATCGCTGTACTCAAAATTATGGTTTGCATATTAGTGATTCAATTATTATGTTCATAAAACAATAAACAAATAGTTTTGCTGTTGTTACACTATATACACAGGTTATATATAAGTATTTGCATGTTTTGTACACCATAACGAACTACTAAGTTGGTCTTGTGAGTTAGAAAGCAACGAGGAGTGACCGCCAAACACCAGCGAGCCACTCACTGCCACTCCTTCCCTCAACAACACCTCACTCACCCTCATTCACCTAACACAATACTCTTTCTGTATTTATTCACTATACACAGACGTTATATATACGTATTTACATGTTTTGTTCACCATAACTGTACATCTAAGCTTGTATGGTGAGTAAAGGCCATAAGACATAGCTACTCACACAGTCAGCTGATCAGCGGCCGCCCTCAATGCCAGACGCACTAATATTTGTCCTTCAACAATATTGTTTGTGGTGTTATTACGCTATATACACACATTATATATAAGTATCTACCTGTTTTAATCACCATACCTGAACAAATAAGCTGGTATGGTGCCCAAAGAACATAGTGGCCATCAGTAAACAATATGCCATGTCGTGCAGACGACGCTCCTCCCTCACCAAAATGGCGGCTCCCAACCTACTCCTCTCGCTGTTATCTCACACACTATACACACGTTATATATAAGTATCTACATTTGTGTTCACCATATTGAACCACTAAGCTGGTATGGTGAGTGCAGTCAATAAATGGTGGCCACACACAGTCAGAAAACGAAGCCACAACCCTCCCTCCATGGAGCACAGCGCTAAATATCACCACAATCCTGCTATTATCAGAATCCTGGTCAGTTTTACCACAGTCAGGGAGCTTCAGTAATACTATCACTGCTAAATAATAGCAGTATCATTTATATTATGGTATTTGTAGGCAATGCTGTAGTCACAAGCTGAACAGCGGTGCTGTGAGCTCGTGCTGCGTGCGCCAGCCTTGGTGGCTTGCTCAATACTAACGCTGTAATACCCAAGAATGTTGGCCTGGATTTTTTTTCTAGGTGGCATCTGGCAACTATCGGTCGTGGCTGTACTATAGCTGCCCCTATCCCAGGCGGGGCGTTTAAATTATAGCGCTAGACACGAAATCATATATACATGATGTGTGCGGTTTCGGTTTTGTCACTGATATCATTTATATATGATATGCGCGTTTTGAGGGTTAAGATACAGGCACCACACAACAGCTGCATATTCTAGCTTTGGCCTAACAAAAGTCATGAACAATTTCTTTAGTATATCGCCATCCATGTATCTAAAAGTAATTCTGAAGATAGAAAGCGTAGCATAGGCTCCTCGCATAATATTCTTTATGTGGTCCTCAGGTGATAGTTTTCTATCTAGAACCACCCCAAGATCTCTTTCTTTATCAGAATTCTTTAAAGATTTCTCACATAATATATAGGTTGTGTGGGGTCTATGTTCTCCTATTCCACATTCCATAACATGGCATTTATTAACATTAAATTCCATTTGCCAAGTGGTGCTCTCCCTATGTACTTATTTTGTCCAGGTCTTCTTGAAGGGCATGACAATCATCTAAATTTCTTATTCTTCTTATTTTCTTAGCATCATCAGCAAACATGTTCATATAATTCTGTATACCAACTGGTAGATCATTTATGTAGACAATAAACATCACTGGTGCAAGAACTGAACCCTGTGGTACTTCACTTGTGACATTTCTCCAGTCCCGATACATTGCCTCTGATTACTGCCCTCATTTTTCTATCAGTCAGAATTTTTTTTATCCATGTTAGAAGTTTACCTGTCACCTCCAATATTTTCCAGTTTCCAGAACAACCTCTTATGTGGAACTCTGTCGAAATCCTTTTTTAGGTCCAGATAGATGCAGTCAACCCAACCATCTCTTTCCTGTAATATCTCTGTTGCTCGATCTGAGAAACTGAGTAAATTCGATACACAGGATCTTCCAGATCGAAAACCATACTGTTTGTCTGATATTATATCATTTCTCTCCAGGTGTTTTACCCATTTAGTTTTGATTAGTTTTTCCAATACTTTTACTATTACACTTGACAATAATACAGGTCTATAATTGAGGGGGTCTTCCCTGCTGCCACTTTTGTAGATTGGAACTATGTTAGCCTGTTTCCACACGTCTGCTACAATTCCTGTACACAGGGGTGCCTGAAAGATCAGGTGAAGTGGAATGCTGAGCTCAGATGCACATTCTCTCAGAACCCATGGTGAAACTCCATCTGGGCCAGCTGCTTTGTTCTTACTGAGCTCCTTTAGCATATTTTTCACTTCATCTCTAGACACCTCTATCCGCTCCATGTTGTTCTCTGGAATTCTTATTGTGTCTGGTTCTCTGAAGATTTCATTTTGTACAAACACACTGTGGAACTCTTCATTTAATGTTTCACACATTTCCTTTTCATTTTCCGTGTATCTGTTTCCCATTTTCAACCTCTGGATATTATCCTTTACCTGCAATTTGTTGTTTATGAATTTGTAGAATAGGCCCGGTTCTGTTTTACATTTATCCGCTATCCCTTTTTCAAAATTTCTTTCTGCCTCTCTCCTTACTGCCGTATAGTTGTTTCTCGCATCTTTGTATCGCTGGTATGTTTGGGGGTTTGGCCTCTTCCTATACTGATTCCATTTTTGTGTCTTTTGGTGTCTGGCCCTCTCACAATTTCTGTTGAACCAATCCTGTTTTCTGGCCCTGCATCTCTGTTTTGGTATGAATGTTTGTGTGCCTCCCTCGTATATTTTTAAAAATTTGGCATACATTTCATTTACTTCCCTGCCTAGCAACAAGTCTGTCCAATTACACTCATTAAAAAATTTTGAAGTTCCCCATAGTGACCTCTCCTTAAATCGAGTTTATCAACTGTTTCAATGTCCCCATTTTCTTCTAGATGATATCTTAAAGCATAATCAATTTCTAACAGGACGTGATCACTCTTTGCAAGGGAGGAAGGTACTGGATGTCAAATATCTCTTCTTCTTTCCTGGTGAATACTAGATCCAGTACTGATGGTACATCTCCTTCCCTCATTCTTGTGGCCTGCTTTATGTGTTGATACAAGAATGTCTCCAGAATGAGGTTCACAAATCTGCATGTCCAAAAGTCCTCCGTTCTTGCTTCATAGGCCTCCCAGTCTATTGCTTTAAAGTTGAAGTCCCTCAGGATCAACAGTCGTGATTTATCTTTATCTGCTTGTACAATAATATCTCTCATGACCATTATGAGGCCCTCTCGTTTGTCATCCAGTTCTACCTTTGTCCATGTGTTGCTTGCTGGTGGGCTGTAGGCATTTAAAATTATCAGCTTTTCATTCCGATTCCAGATCTGCAATGTCATTATGTCAATATCTCAAGGGTCTTCAAATATTAACTCTCTTACCTTCAGGTGTTCAGAGTGTGCTACTTCTGGTGCTGCATGTTTGAGAAAAACAGTAAAGGCTGGTCAGTATCCACAATTGAATGCTGCAGTGTATAAGTGGTTTATTCAGCACCGCACAATTGGCATGGCAATACGATTTGAAGAGCTTAAAGTTGCAGCAAGTAAACTTGCCATTCAATTAGGTATAAAAGATTTCACTGCAAGTGATTGGTGGGTTGGAAGATTTATGGCTCGGCATAACATTTCAAACACCAAAAAAAATTTCTGGTGAAGTGTCACGTGCTGCTCCCACTAATGTTGATTCATTCAAGGCTAAATTAAAGGAGTATATTGTCAGTAATAATTTAAGCAAATACAGTGGTACCTCGCATAACGAATTTAATCCGTTCCATGTTCGTCATGTGAAACGGACGTCATACAAAACGAGTGTCCCCCCATGTAACCAGTGTGATGCACTGTGTTTATTGTGAAATTTCCCCAGAGTGCATGACATCAAATGTTCCCCAAAATAAAATTTTTCTTTGTAAAATGATAAATTACCGTCCCTGAACATGTCTATGTAAAAATAATTACCAAATTCCACTTACTTTGGCTGTGAGGGCGTGGACAAGGTGCGCTGTGACGTCATCAGGGCCTGGTCGCCCGTGTGTGAAGCTCCCAGACACGGTCGCGCAGGCCATTCAAGCACCGCGTGTTGCCACAAATATATTTTCAAATATTTTTTCTATGCATTTCCAATGCGGTTTTATTTGTTTCATTTATCGTATATGATGCATATTTGTGACCTTTACAATATGTATACAGTAGAATGTTCATAATTTTCCATGAAACTGTGATACATGTGTCAGTAATGTGTCCACAATAAATGTTTATTGTCACAATATTACGTGGTAAAAATTCACTAATATTACAATATGTACAGTTTCACATACTATTTACACAGTAACACACTGTATTACACACTCAGTACTTTGGAGGTGCATAATAGTCAACGAAGTAGTCCATGGTACACAGCGCGACTTTGCTCTCCTTGCACCAGCTACAGATAGATTTTTGCTTTCTGTTTCATCGTTATGTGTGCTTGCAAATAACGCACTTGCGTGCACCCTTGGCTTTAGTACTTGTAGGTGGTATGTAGCCAAGCTTGTAAAGCATAAAGTAGTATTGAAACGATTATAGGAAAAGCTCAATTTGTAAGGTAGTCTTGAAAAGATCGCTTTGTAAGGTCCCACACAGGAAGAGATTCAGCTAGCCTCAAAGAATGTCCATCAGTCAGGAAGAGATTCAGCTAGCCTCAAAGAGTGTCCATCAGTCAGGAAGAGATTCAGCTAGCCTCAAAGAGTGTCCATCAGTCAGGAAAAGATTCAGGTATTCTTGAAAATATCAATGAACACCACCACCATGGAAGCCGCTAACACTGTTAATCTATGCTACTTGTATCAGATGCATCATCACTGAACGCAGAAAACGATTCCTCTTTGTATCATCTATATACATTAGAGATGGCAAGGGTGGGGCTCAGAGCTACACCTGGATACGCTTGCTGTATCATCCTCATAGGTGCTGTATCACTGGCATCCGACCGTTGTGTTAAGCCCTTATTGCGCCTAGCTTCACCAATGTTATGACCCTTATGTTCTTCAAACAAAAGGGTCTGAATTGCACCGACTGAGCACAGTCTTTCAACACCGTGTGGGACAGGTGTTTGAGAGCCAGAGGCACGTGTGCCACAAATGGTTGCTCACGCAGTACTAACCCAGCCAGCAGCCCTTGTCTTTCATATTCGTTATGGCAAAAGGTTCGTTCAGTTTTTGTTGGGTAGGCTGCTCCATTATGACAATCTTTCTTTGTTTCAAATGTGTTCCATTTGTTTTGTATTTGTCACTTACGTCTCAATAATGGAGCAGCCTACCCGACAAACACTGAACGAACCTTTATGACATTTGTTCAATTTTCAAATTGTTTCAACAGTTCTTTTATTTTTCGTTTTTTTTTTTTTTTTTTTAAGAAACATGGAGCAGCCGACCTGTAGACCACCGAACGAACCTTTTTGACATTTGTACTGGTTTTCAAAATTCTTCATTTTTTTTTATTATTTACGTGTTTTGTATGTAAGAAACATGGAGCAGCCTACCTGCCGACCACCGAACGAACCTTTTGCTATAAGGCAAATGAAAAATAAATATTGAACACATTTGAAGAAAGGAAAATGTCATAATGGTTTATTCAGTGTATGTAAGGTAGGCTTCTCCATTATTGAGACGCAAATGACAAATAAAAAACAAATGGAACACATTTGAAACAAAGAAAGATTGTTATAATGGAGCAGCCTACCTGCCGAACACCGAACGAACCTTTTTGACATTTGTTGTATATCAGACATTTCATTTCTTTTTTCCTACAAAAACGTCAATGCTTTGCAACATCTCAGTAGTCACCCTTTTATATCCCAGCATCATTAGCATCTTTAAACAAGAACAACATAATTTATGTGCATCTTCGGAGGCGTCTAAGAATGTGCAAGAAGCAGCGCGACCCCACCATGTGGTGTTGACGTTACTCAAACCAGCGTTCGTCATAAGGGACGATTTGACGCCGATCGGGCCGTTCGTTACCCAAAATATTCGTCTTTTGGGGCAATCGTTATGCGAGGTACCACTGTATCAAGTATATAATGCTGACGAGACAGGGTTTATGTGGCGAGCTGTACCAAGTACATCCTTAACCAGTAGGATGCAGGAAAATATTCCTGGATGAAAGATAAGGAAGGAACGACTCTCAGTCTTGGTCTGTGCTAATGCTGATGCCTCTCACAGGACAAAATGTGCTGTGGTAGGCAAGTCTAAAAAGCCTCGAGCCTTAAAAAATATAATACAGGAACTACCCATAATATATTACAGTTCAAATAAATCATGGTTTAATCAAACTATATTCACGGACTGGTTTGAAAACCACTTTTGCAAAGAAGTTAGAGAATTCCAGATCAACAAATGTGGAATAAAGGCCAGTGAGGATAAGGCATTGTTGCTGCTAGATAATGCCCTTGCTCATCCCATTATCAAGTTAATTTCAAGGAATGGCAGAATAAAAGGCATGGCACTTCCACCAAACACAACATCCTTGATCCAGCCCATGGACCAAGGTGTTATCCTTGCTGCTAAACATATGTACCAAACAGCAATGCTTGAAGATGTTTTAGTTGTTTTACCTAGCGAGGAAGATGAATTGACAGGATAGGATACAAGGGCTCAAAGAACACTAGAAAATCTAAAAAAGTACACAATCAGGGAAGCAATATTCCACTGGGCTAGGCTTTGGAATAAAGTGAAAGAAACCACACTAACAAATTCATGGAAGAAACTGTTAACAAAGAGGCCTAGATGTGAAGCAGCAGTATCTGATAGTGAATTCAAAGGTTTTGAAAATGAAGCCAATGATTTTGAAGGGTTTGAAGAAACGATCTGAACAATGTTGCTCCAAGCTGGTCAGGGTGTACAAGTGAATGATATCAATGAATGGTTAGAAAATGATTACGATCCTGGTTACGAATTGTTAACTGAAGAACATATTGCTCAAAGTGTTCTCGGAAATGAATCTGATGACTATTGATGATTCTGATGATGACTCGGACGATGTTGTTGAGGCTCTGCCTAGAGATGTCGGATATCAGAAAAGATTGGAACAAATTGAGGAACTCATTGAATATTCAAGAAAAAGTAAACATGAGGTTGTTGGAAATTTTTATGTATACTTTACAGCTTATAAACAATGTCTCAGAACATTAGCCAGAGAAAATCAGATTCAGACAAAAATTGATAAATTCATGATTTCAACTGTTCGTGAAAAGTCTTTGTCTACAAGCCATGCTGCACCCACCGATGCTGAATTCCCATCAACAAATCGTGCAGCCTCTGCCAGCAACGAATGCTCTACAAGCCATGCTGCACCCACCGATGCTGAATTACAATCGACAAGTCGTGTGGCCTCCACCGGCAACGAATGCTCTACAAGTTATGCTGCACCCGCCGTATTGACAAGTCGTGGAGCATCAGCTAACGAGATAAAATATGATTGAAAGGCATATAAATTAGTGTAAAAAGTGTTGATTGTTGATAGAGTACAGTATTGTAAGTGTTAATGATTGATTAAGCCTTGACAAAAATATACTGTATAGTGTAAATATACAGTAAAATAATTTTCAATTGTGAAGTAGAATTAGAACTCGTGTGAATTAGTAGTATGCCTAGCTGTTGTATGAAATGAATGCCTGAAAATAAGTGTACATACTGTATGTACACTGTATACAATATAAACTATATAAAACTGTACTGAAACAATATAAAACAAGCACTGCAGAGGATAACGTCATCTTCACTACTTCGTAATCTTTAGCTTCATTAAAAGTAAGTCAATTTACCAGTTTTATTATAGTATTACAACATATAAATAGTTTTTTCAACAAAAGCTACATATTAGTCTCTGCAAATGTATATTCTATTATTAGCAGAGAAAAGGTGAACTCAAAATATTTTGTCTTGGCTAGCTCTCATTTAGTGTCGTAACATTAAAAATACATTACCTGCACTGTAGAGGGTAAAACAAAACACATCTCTAAAATTTTATTAAGAAAATATTAACAATCACTGATTGATACATGAAATATTTTGCAATACAAAGGAATGAACCAATTTTTTCCCCACCCATCTGGACTTGATCAGAGCGTGTTCACACATCATCCATGCAACAGCCAACAGCTGGCTTAATTGTTGGTGTGGCACTAAATTGGAATGCAATTACACAATTAACTTTATTTAATTTTAGTTATACAGTATAAAATACATCCAACCTGAAAGTTACTTGAAAAATTACCCGACCAGACTTAACTTCGGAAATACTGGAGCTCCGGAAATAACAACCAGGGTACAGCCCCATATTGGTCATTAACCCTTAAATGGCGCATAGCTATATACCATTTGACACCCACAGGCGCATAAAAAAAAAAAAAAAAAAAATTATTTTTTCTTCCTAACCTGTTAATTTGTGTTCACTGATCACGGGAAAAATAATTAAAAAATCGTAAGTGGCATATATTGCCCACTATAGGGCAGGGAAGTGTGGCAAAAATCAGGCGCTGACTGAGCGTGCGTCCCAGGCGGTCTGTTGATCGCCAGCTGTCAGGCCAGAGTTTCCACAAAGAGATAATTACCTAATTATTTCAATGTCTCGGATTGATTTTTCGTAGTTTTTTTGCTGTAATATTATTCAATAGTGTGTAGCGTGATATATTTATATATATATAATAAAATGAGTGAATCATCGCTGTACTCAAAAATATGGTGTGCATTTTGTTGATTCAATTATGTTCATCAAACAGTGAACAAATACTTTGTCGGTTATTACACTATATACACAGGTTATATATAAGTATCTGCATGTTTTGTTCACCATGACGAACCACTAAGTTGGTATGCTGAGTGGCAGTGGCAGTGGCTGGCTGCCACTGGCTGCCACTCCCTCCCTCACCTCACCTGATTTGCCACCATTCTCCACCCACCATACTGTTTTTGCTTTTATATACAGACGTTATATATAAGTATTTACATGTTTTGTTCACCATAACTGTACATCTAAGCTTGTATGGTGAGTAAAGGCATAAAGACGTAGCTACTCACACAGTCAGCTGGTGGCGGCCGCCCTCAAGGCCAGACGCACTAATATTTCTCCTACAACAATACTGTTTGTGGTGTTATTACGCTATATACACACATTATATATAAATATCTACCTGTTTTATTCACCATACTTGTACAAGTAAACTCGTATGGTGCCCAAAGACCATCGTGGCCATCAGTAAACAACATGATAAGTCCTGCAGACGACGCTCCTCCCTCACCAAAATGGCGGCTCCCAACCTCCTACTCTCGCTGTTATATTTTTTATATTTTAATTTTTTACATAGTGTAGGAGCTTTAACTTACCTTCATTAAATACCATACACTTTATACTAAGGAAGAAGTAAGCTAACAAAATGAGAACATTCATCGAAAATAACAAATGAATGCAAAAAAGTGACACTTGGATGACAGGCAAAACTATTATAATATGGAGTCAGTAGTTGTAGCAATATTACAGTAGTTTATTTACATTAATAACAGAATTGAAATATAGGGTGTACAGTGGCATCTCGACTTACGATTGCTCCAACTTACGGTAATTTCGAGTTACTGTATGATATAAATTTGATCGGAAAATGCGACTCAACTTACGATAGTGTTGTCGACTAACGATATTTGTTGATACACGTTCGGGTCGACCGAGCGCATGGATCCTGGTGGTACGGGCCAACCTGCCTCAGTTTACCAGAGCCACTTGCTTAGTGACAATCACGCTTATAAGAAATTCTATTTTTTTTTTTTTGGCAATTTTTTTGCTGTTTGCACATAAAACTGATTATTATATATATCACACCATGGGTCCCAAGAAAGTCAGTGGTCTATACATTACAGTACAGGAATTACCATTAATTTTAGAACAATTCATCATAGCCAAAAACAAAAGAAATACAAGTAATTATGTAATAACAAATATATCAGTTTCCTAAAAACAATTTGCACAGGCTGAAGATTCCTTCTAAAATATTGTGAGTTTTTTCCTCCTAGCGGTCTACGTAATGTGTTATAGCTGCCCCAAGTGGACATGTCCAATCCTGGTCAACCCATGTGCTCCCACCCCTCGTGTTATACCACAGTGCTGCGCCATTAGTGAAATATTTTTTTAAATAATTTTTTTATTTTCATAGTATCTTTGAACATTTTTGGCCAAGACTATGTCTGGTAGCAGCATCAATCGTTCTGGAGGTGTTAAGAGGAAGAAGGTTGTCCTAAAAATTAAAGACAAGTTACATGTTATACAACTTTGTGAAATTGGCCGGTCGACTTCAAGTAAAGTGAAGCCTGAAGCGAACCAAAGAGCTGATCATACAACAGGCCAATGAACACAGAAGGCAGGCTAAACTTGATTCTTATATAGTAAGAAAATCAAGCCAAGTGCCTTCAACAAGTGAGGTGTCATAGGCAAACCAAGTGAGGCATCACAGGCAACCCAAGTGCTGTCAACCAGTGAGGCTTCAGCAGCTGGCAGTCAAAACTAACTTTGCTTAATGAACTGTACAGTAATTTTAAGTGTTAATTTTAGTGTTGTGTTAGTATAGGTTATGTAAATTGTCAAGAATTCTTAACTTCAAGATGTGTGGCATCAATCAAGACGAACAACAACAAGGTAAATTGATGTTTCTAGTTGAATATTTAATAATTATATGTGGCAAGGCAATTCAAATTATGCTGCTTGTAGTATAAAAATAGTTCAAATGGTCACTTTGGGACTCAGAGGTGAAAAAGTACCATTATCCGAAACACTTGATTATCCGGCTGGGGGTTCTTCCCATATAGTCCAGATAATCGAGTGGAGACAGTACAGCTGTAGTCAAAAAATGGTAAATTTCACGATTATTCTTCCACTGGCGGACACATAACGTCACTCGCAGACAAAGCTAATGGCACTGGGTGCCTACTGTATGAACGCAGGCTAGGTCTATACACCCAATAGTAGACTGGTATTTAACCACCATGCTGCGCCGAGTTTATTGTGAAATTCCCCGTGCGCATGAAATAAAGTGTTCCCAAAAAATTCTTTTTTCTTCGTAAAATGATATAACTTCCTTCCCCTGAACATGTCTATGTAAAAATAAATTCCAAATTCCACTTAATTTGGCTGTGGGGACGTGAGCAAGGTGCGCTGTGACATCATCAGGGCCTGGTCGCCCGTGCATAAATTGCCCAGACACGGTCACGTGGGCCATTCAAGCACCGGGTGTTGCCACAAATATATTTTCAATTATTTGTTCTGTGTATTTCCAATGCGGCTTTATTTGTTTTTTTATCGTATATGATGCATATTTGTGTCCTTTACAATATGTATACAGTAGAACGTTCATAATGTTCCATGGAACTGTGATACATGTGTCAGTAATGTGTCCACAATAAATGTTTATTGTCGCAATATTACTTGTTAAAAATTCACTACAAATTGCTGTATGTACAGTTTCACACACTATTTACACAGTAACACACTGTATTACACACTCAGTACTTCGGAAGTGAGTAATAATCAACGAAGTAGTCCATGGTGCACATCGCGACTTCGCTCTCGTTGCACCAGGTACAGATAAATTTTCGCTTCCTGTTTCTTCACTCTGTGTGCTTGCAAATAACGCACTCACATATACCCTTGACTTTAGTACTTGTAGGTTGTATGTAGCCAAGCTTGTAAAGCATAAGGTAGTATTGAGAAGATTATAGGAAAAGATCAATTTGTAAGGTAGTCTTGGAAAAGTTCGCTTTGTATGGTCCCAAACAGGAAGAAATTCAGTTTGCTTCAAAGAGTGTCCGTCAATCAAAAAGAGATTCAATTAGCCTCAAAGAGTGTCCGTCAGTCAGGAAGAGAGATTCAGGTATTCTTGAAACTATCTATGGAAAACACCACAATGGAAGCCGCTAACACTGTTCACCTATGCTATTTGTATCAGATGCATCATCACTGAACACAGAAAACGATTCATCTATGTATCATCTAAATAATTTTGGAGATAGAATAGGATTGCAAGGGTGACGTTCAGAGCTACAAATGGATATGCTCACTGTATCGTCCTCATAGGTGCTGTATCACTTGCATCCGACCTTTGTGTTAGGTCCTTATTGCGCCTAGCTTCACCAATATTTTGACCCTTATGTTCTTCAAACAATAAGGTTTGAATTTCACCGACAGAGCGTTATCTTTCAACACTGCGTCAGACAGGTGTTTGGGAGCCAGAGGCTCATGCGCCACCCATGGTTACTCATTCAGAACTAACCCAGCCAGTAGCCCTAGGGCATCCTGGAAATTTTTTCCAAGTTGGCTGCCTCTCACTGGAGGTCCTAAGAGTCCATTTCGTACACAACCAACCTCGTACACATTTAGAATGGTACCAAAAAATCAGAAAGAGTTTTCTCGGTTGGCGCAGTTTCCCGCCGACCGAGAATACTCGGTTGGCGCAGTTAAGTGGTTTAAGCCAGATCCAGTAACATAAATTTCTCTCAAATATTCGAAATACATCAAATTATACATTTTTGGGTTATATATTTAGTTTAGCAACATTATTACTATAATAAGAGCTATAAAAAATATTTATTTTAGAATTTATTTATTAATTTGATTATCCGAAGCCGTAGGTCACTGAACTCTGGTGACGAAATTGAATGAAACACACATGCTGCTGTATGCACACGGATTAGACCCGACCACCCGTGCTGGAGTTCTTGTGCCAATAACATGAATAATTTCTCAGTTAGCAGATGTCTATCATATTACAGTATATGTTTGTTTTATTTAGTGTAATTAGGATAATAAAGAGCTATTTAAAACACCAGTTTTAGAAATGATTTATTAATCTGAAACATTCAAAGTCATGAGTCACTGAACTATGACGACACAGACGAAAGTAAGTGAAACCTCACTGTAAAATGAGGTTTACAGTATAGTATTCCCTTATCCGTCCACCCTCACTCATCTTGTTTTATCACACAAAATGTATAAAAGAAGATCTCAATACATTAGCTAGCTATTCACACTTCAGCCTTTAAATTAATCTACAAAGATACATGTGCCACAAATCGGTGAACGAAAATCATAGAGACACAGTCGTTCACTTGTGTGGACCACTCTGGCTGGTGTTTGCTTCATATGGTTCACTTGTTGTATTGTCCACTTGTGTGATCGAACTTATCATTTGAAGGAATTATTAATTGTAACCTGTGATAGAATGGGAAAGTTTTCCACCAGTCTGTGAACTCTGTCCCAACATTGTAAGCAAATTTGCATATCCCCCGCTTCGGCGAACCATTGTTCGTCGAAACTGGTGAATAAATCCGGCCTGAAAAATTTGCGACCTAGCCGGAGATGCGGCGAATCGGGGTGCGTTGAATCGAAGTTGTACTGTAATGTAAATTGAATTCATTCCACACCCCCAAAATATTAACTAAAAAATATATTTTATACAGAAAACTACTCATAGTACGTTACCTTTATGGAGAACTCTTGTTTGCATATGGAAGAGGATGAGGAGCGGGGGAGGAGGAGGGGTGTTTGTGATTGGAAGGGGAGTCCCCTTCCAATATAACATCAGGCAGTGATGACATTTCCTGGGTACTCTCTATCTTACATTTTGCCTGCTTACCACTAGGACCTGGTTGTGGCTCACTGCTTGTTTTTCTCACTAAAAACCTGTCTAGGGACACTTGTTTTTCCCTACATTGTATCACTTGTCTGAAGTGAGACATCAATTGTCATTAAAAAGGTTAACACAATGGCCTGCTACAGCTTTATTTGGGTAAGCCTTTTCAACAAAATTTAGATAAGTTAACCATAAGTTAAATTTTTCAAACTTGTTCAAATGCCTTCACATTTTTTGTCCGCAATCTACTTGGCAGACTCTCCTACCTTGGAGATGATACCAACCTTGGATACCAACCAACAACCTTGGAGATGATACTTGGAGATGATTGGATATGATACCAACAACAAATCATATATCAGACGTCACTCTATCCCCACTGGATTTTGAAGAAGCCACAAACAGTATGCCTATGCACTCTGCACCAGGCCCAGATTCTTGGAACTCTATATTCATCAAGAACTGTAAAAAACCACTATCGCAGGCCCTTCACATTCTGTGGAGACAAAGCCTAGATACTAGCATTATCCCTTACATACTAAAAATAGCAGAGATAGCACCACTCCATAAGAGGAAATAAGGCAGAGGCAAAAAATTACAGACCGATAGCACTAACATCGCACATAAAAATTTTTGAGAGAGTGCTAAGAAGTAAGATCACAAAATACATGGAATCACAGCATCTCCATAACCCAGGACATGGTTTCAGAACAGGGCGCTCCTGCCTGTCGCAGTTGCTGGATCACTATGATATGGCATTAGATGCTATGAAAGACAAACAAAATGCTGATGTAATTTACACAGATTTCGCAAAAGCTTTTGATAAATGTGACCATGGTGTTATTGCACATAAAATGTGTTCAAAAGGAATTACCGGAAAAATAGGCAGATGGATCTACAATTTCCTGACTAACAGAACCCAATGTGTAATAGTCAACAAAATAAAATCCAGCCCATCAACCGTGAAGAGCTCAGTCCCTCAGGGTACTGTGCTTGCTCCAGTACTTTTTCTCATCCTCATATCGGACATAGACAAGAACATAACCTATAGCACTGTATCATCTTTTGCAGATGACACTAGGATCTTCATGAGAGTAGGCAACATAGAGGACACGGCAAACCTCCAATCAGATGTAGATCAAGTCTTTCTATGGGCTACAGAAAATAATATGGTGTTTAACGAAGATAAGTTCCGGCTCATGCGCTACGGAAAAATGAAAATATGAAAACGGAAACCACGTACAAAACTCGGGCAAATCATAACATAGAACGAAAAGGCAATGTAAAGGATCTGGGTGTACTCATGTCGGAAGACCTTACCTTGAAAGAACACAATAAAGTAGCTGTCACAACTGCAAGAAAAATGACAGGTTGGATAACAAGAACCTTTCACATTAGAGATGCTATACCGATGATGATACTTTTCAAATCGCTTGTGCTCTCTAGAGTGGAGTATTGCTGCACAATGACAGCCCCTTTCAAAGCTGGAGAAATTGCGGACTTGGAGAGCATGCAGAGATCCTTTACTGCCAGAATCCACTCGGTGAAACATCTAAATTACTGGGACCAACTAAAGAGCCTAAATCTGTACTCCCTTGAGCGCAGGCGGGAGAGATACATAATAATTTATCATGGAAAATAATTGAGGGGCTGGTCCCAAACCTGCACACAGAAATAACATCACATGAGACCAGAAGACATGGCAGGATGTGCAGAATATCCCCATTGAAAAGCAGAGGTGCAACAGGTACTCTGAGAGAGAACTCTATCAACATCAGAGTCCCGAGACTGTTCAACACGCTTCCACTACTCATAAGGCGCATAACTGGCAGACCCCTCACAGTGTTCAAGAGAGAACTGGATAAGCACCTCCAAAGGATACCTGATCAACCAGGCTGTGACTCATATGTCAGGCTGCGAGCATCCGCGTCCAACAGCCTGGTAGATCAGTCCAGCAACCAGGAGGCCTGGTCGACGACTGGGCCGCGGGGACACTAAGCCCCGGAAGCACCTCAAGGTAAGGTAAGCTGTGACTTGTATTTTTATCTATATCTGATATGAGAATAAGGAACAGCAGTGGTGCAAGGACTGTACCTTGAGGTACAGAGCTTTTAACTGCGCTTGGACTTGATTTGATTGGCTGTTACTCTTTGTGTTCTGTTCGACAGGAAATTGAGTATCCAGCGTCCTACTTTACCAGTTATTCCCATTGACCTCATTTTGTGTGCAATCACTCCATGATCACATTTGTCAAATGCCTTTGCAAAGTCTGTGTATACTACATCTGCCTTTTGCCTTTCTTCCAGAGCTTCTGTGATTTTGTCATAGTGGTTGAGTAACTATGACAGACAGGATCTTCCCGCTCTAAATCCATGTTGTCCTGTGTTGTGCAACTCATTATATTCCATAAAACTAGAAATTTGATTAATAATCACTCTTTCAAAAACTTTTGTGTGTGATGTTAGTGCAACTGGTCTATAATTTTTTGCCAAGGCTTTACTCCCCTCCTTGTGCAAAGAGCTATATCTGCAGATTTAAGTGCAGCTGGTATCTCCCCTGTATCCAGGCTCTTTCTCCATATTACGCTGAGTGCTCGCACTACTGGTACTTTACATTTCTTTATGAATATTGAATTCCATGAGTCAGGCCCAGGAGCTGAGTGCATGGGCATATTGTCAATTTCTCTTTCAAAGTCTTCCGAGTTCATGTAAATATCCATTATATTATCTGCAGTTTGAATGCCATTCATAAAGAAGCTGTCTGGGTCATCAACTTTCATGTTGTTTATTGGTGTGCTAAACATAACCTCGTACTGGCTTCTTAGAATTTCACAAATTTCTTTGTTGTCCTCTGTGTACGTACCTTCAGTTGTAATTAAATGTCCAATACTGGTGGAGGTTTTTTATTTTGCTTTTGGATATGTGAAAAAATATTTTAGATTTTCTTTATTTCTTGTATAGCTTTCTGTTCCATTTCCTCAGACTGGTATGATCGCTTCAAAGTTTGTTCTATTTCTTCCATCTCCTCGTTTAGGTTTATTTTCCTTGCTTGTGATAGTCGTTTCTGCCTAAGCATTTCCGTTATTTTTTTCCTTCCCCTGTACAGTCTTCTGCGTTCTCTTTCTAGAGTGGTCCTCTTTCTGACCCTCCTCACAGGCAGTGCTTCAGGCAGACCTTGTATGCTTCAGCTGTCAGTTGAGCTATTCCCTGTGTGGGATTTTTTTTCGCTTAAGACCGTCTCCCATTGAATGGTTGCAAGGTCTACATCTATTTTTTTCCCTGTCGATCCTCTTATTGTTGAAATTGAATTGATTGAATATTCCTTCTCGCTTGTTGGGTCTCTTAGATCTATTACCATTATTTTTGCTAGTTCGCACTTCAATGAGCTTATGGTCTGAGTATGTAGTATCTGAGATTGTAATGTTTCTGATTAGTTCATCATTGTTTGTGAATAGCAAGTCTAGTGTGTTTTCGTTCCTAGTTGGATCTGTGAGTGAGAATTTGTCACAGAATCTCAAAAGTTCTCTGACCTGTGGTTGGTTATTTCTCGGGTCATTCCCTGCTATGATATTTGTGTTTACCATTCTCCATATTAGACTTGGTAAATTGAAATCTCCAAAGAAGATAATATCTGGTGTGGGGTTTGCTAAATTATCAAGCATGTTCTCTATTTTGTGCATCTGCTCTGTGAATTCCTCAACCGTTGTATCTGGCGGTTTATATATTTGAATAATAATTAGGTTTATTTTTTCTACCTTAATTCCAAGTACCTCTACCACCTCATTAGTTGAGTTTAGTAGCTCTATGCATAACAGGTCCTCTTTAACCCTCAAACCGCTAGGGGTCCAAATGGAATTAACACCCACACGCGCAAAAAAAAAAAAAAAAATTCACATTTTTTTTTCTTTTTAATCTTATTTTATTTTATTTATTTTATTTATGCATATACAAGAAGGTACATTGGGAATGTGAGGATACATAATATGGTAATTACAGTCTTGTAAAGCCACTAGTATGCGCAGCGTTTCGGGCAGGTCCTTAATCTAAGAAAATTTTAAGTAGGTAAATACTTGCAAAATTTATAGACAAAAAAATGATAACAGTTACTTGGAATGAAAAAAAGAAGATGAGAGAAAATTGTAGGTACAGTATATTAAAGCACATAGGTAGCTAAGATTGATTGCAATGACAGCTTGAATGGTATTTGACAAAATACAGCAGAAACAATATAAGATTGATTGCAATGACAGCTTGAATGGTAGTTGACAAAAATTGGTAGTCACAATACAGCATATGGCTATCACATAAAAGAAGACAGCAATGAACACAATGATAAGGTTGTTTGATACTACATAAAAATTAGGAGATTTGGTAACACTAGGTACAGAGCAAATTTAAAGCTCAGTGTAGGAAACTAAGAAGATGAAATTAGGTACTTTTTGGTTTTGCTTTTAAATAAGGCAAAAGTTTTACAGTTTTTCAATTCACTAGGGAGCGAGTTCCACAGACTAGGTCCCTTAATTTGCATAGAGTGTTTACACAGATTAAGTTTGACCCTGGGGATATCAAAGAGATATTTATTTCTGGTGTGGTGATAATGGGTCCTATTACATCTGTCCAGGGAGAGTTTCAGAGCATGGTTTGCATTTAAGAACAGGGTTTTGTAAATGTAGTTGACACAAGAGAATGTGTGGATGGAGTTAATATTTAGCAAGTGCCAAAACTTGCTAAATCTCTTTATTTGTGTTCCCTGAGCACGGAAAAATAATAAAAAAATTTAATTACACTTACCGTGGACGTAAGTGACCCGAGAAGATCGCCGATGACGTCACGCCTGATCTTCCCTGGACCGCTGTGCGCCCGGGGTGAGTCAGGCGCGACGGAGGAGGAGCGCGAGTTGCCGCGAATTTATTTTCGCGTTATTATTTACAGTATCTATGGCATATTTTACAACCATTTTTTTTCACTGGTGTGATGCAATATGTTCTCACAATATGATTTATAAATATAAAACTGTTGTCAATGTATATTGTATCCACATATTAGTGTCACAAGTATTTGCACAAAAATGTCTTATTTCACAATAAAATATACTATTTCTTATGATTTATTTCCACTATATACACTCACTTATTCTGTATTTACATGTTTTGGCACCAGTCTTGGACATTTAGGAAGTCATCAAGACTGTGATACGCGTTGAAACATCGGACATGGCACAGAGGGACCTGACACGCTGTGCACCAAGTCATCACCATTTTTCTTTTCTGTTCTCTCTTGGTTGTTGACCAGCATACTACACGCGCACGCTGGCCTACTGCACGCTTTCCAGTTGGTGGTAAAAACCTGAGATTGTGTGTCAAAAAGGCATCCCTGTAAGCGAGCCTGGGTGTTGGAGCATGGTGCAATACCGGGTTCAGAATGGGCCTCTGTACACCAGGAATTACTTTGCCAAACTTCTGTAGTAATTGTGTTACTACAGTAAAATTGAATTCATGGAAATTACGTTTACCACTTGTTTTGACAAGATACATATTGTAACTGTTCAGCATTGTTACGTCAACGAGGTGGAAAAACATTTTCTTGGTCCACTTCACTGTTTTCCGTACACACTCCACTGCCCCCACCATCATATCACATTTATCCACCAAACGCATGTTGATGTTATAGTCCAAAACACAATCTGGCTTATAGATTATTTCTCTGGTGGTTCTGTTCACCTTGCCACTGTCCAGCATTGTTTCAGCATGAATGGTGGTCAACATGTTCACTTCATGCCTGTCTTTTCACTGCACTGAAAGTATTCCACCTGTTTTTCTCAGCTCGCAATCACCAACCTGCATAGCACCTGGAAACACTGGCATTTCCCTTCATTTTGCCTTCACTGTGCCACACACTCCAGTTCTATTATCAAGCAAGAACCTAGTTAGCAAGGGACTGGTATAATAGTTATCTGTGTATAATATGTGGCTCTTGTTCAGATATGGTGCAAGCAGTGACTTCACAACACTACCTGAGAAGCCATGTTGGTCATTAGCAGGAATGTCTACATTTGTACCCATATACATTATCATATGTAACACAATTCCTGTTTCACAGTCACAGAGTACAAAGAATTTCAATCCAAATCGGTGGCATTTGGAAGGAATATACTGCTTGAAGGCAAGACATCCTTTGAAAAGCACAAGGGATTCGTCAATCACAAGCTTCTGAGCTGGTACGTAGAAATCCCTATACTTTCCGATAAGTTCATTCAGTACGTGCCTTACCTTCCAAAGCCTATCATCATCATTCCTGTCTTCATCATTTGCAAAGTGAAGACACCTGAGGATTATCGCAAATCGGTCTCGAGACATATATTTGCCAAACATTGGTGTTGGAACAGTATGGTCTTTGCTCCAGTAATGGTCGATTATGTGTTTGACACAATGTTTCATCAACATACACAGTGCCAAAAACACATACATTTCACCTACAGTCGTATCTTTCCATCGCTGCAAACGTGAAAAATCTGATAACTCCTCCTCATCAATGAGATCACTCGCATATTTGTTCGTCTCATGAACAAGATGTTCCATTAGCGGCTCATCAAAATATGCAGTAAAATAGTCCATTTCACACATATCTGCACCTTTATCAGGGAAAATGTCTCAAATTCCAACATCCGAATTATCAAAAACGGGAATTTGTGGAACAAAATCTGTCCCATCACTCCACACAAAAACACCGGGTGTCTTTCTAGAGCCAATAGCGGCACCACGGCGAGGAAACCGTGTACCAGGATCTGAAGCAGGTCTAGGAACAATAGGGGCGGGCAGGGATGGTGATGGAAAATTCCTCGATGTTAAGGGTCTTTGTTCATGTGGTGCCATGCGGTGTCGCATGGCTTAGCCAGATGCTGCTGACGCGACAAATTGTCGCTTGCAACACCACACACTCCTCCACTGGCACTAGCGAAACTATTTTCTGATTCTAAGTCACTAAAACCGGAAAATGATTCACCTTCTTCAGAATCGTCGAGCAAAACATCAATATCTTGCAAGGGAGCACATGAACTGTGTGGTCTTGCAGAAATTGGGGTGGAGTGAGGGCGAGGAGGCATGGGCGAGATGCTAGGCCTAGCCCTGGTGGAGCCAGCATGTTCACACTCGTCGTCGGTCGTATCCACCTCTGAGGGCTGTGTATAGTCATGATCAAAGTCTGAGTCGTCTATATCAGACTCATCACCATCTGGGAACAAATTACAAGTAATTTCGTCCTCGGTCAGAGGTTGTGAGGAACGTCTCGCT
This sequence comes from Procambarus clarkii, assembly GCF_040958095.1. Lineage (NCBI taxonomy): Eukaryota > Metazoa > Arthropoda > Malacostraca > Decapoda > Cambaridae > Procambarus > Procambarus clarkii. The sequence continues at coordinate 41,868,108 of NC_091186.1, read as the reverse complement.
GAGCGGGGTCAGTCGTCGGAACGTGATGCGCTCGCCATGGTGTCCGCCGGGTAACTGAGCTCTGTACACAAAGGGGACCCACGCTGGATTTTTTTCCCAGGCGGGGTTTGTTTGTGTTCGGTCGAGGCTCGCCGATGACTACCCCTATCCCACGCGGGACGTTTAAATTATAGCGCTAGACACGAAATCATATATAAATGATGTGCGCGGTTTCGGTTTTGTCACTGATATCATTTATATATGATATGCGCGGTTTGAGGGTTAATATACACACCTACTCCTCCATTTGACCTATTTTCTCTATCACATCTACATAAATTACAATTTGGAATCCAGATTTCACTATCCGTGTAATCTTTTGTATGCGTTTCCGTGAATGCCCCAAATATTGAGTTTGACTCTAGGAGGCCATTTATGAACTTAACCTTATTTCTTGACTTTAAACATTTAATGTTTGCAAATATGAATGATTGTCCATATTGTGTGTCACTTCTGGAAGGTTTTGGTAGTTCTCCCTCCTCTCTACCCTGACCCAGGGTGTGCTGGTCTGGCAATGGTGTCCAGTTTTGGAGTTGGTACTGTGGAGTGTGGTAGTTTCTGTGTAGTTGGGGGGTGTAGTATGTGTGGGCTTGATGACGAAACGTAGTCCTGTCTTGGGGATTTCCCCCTTACCCATCCATACTCCTGCAACATTTCTGCCTGTCTGTTCCTCCCTCTGGTTCTGCTTGCCTCTAAAAAATTTCCCAGGTCGGGTTATCTTCACCTTTGACCTCACCGAGACTTCATCTTCCTGAGCCGGATCTTCCTCAAACAGCCACACTATATCTACGTCAGTATCTTCTACCGGTTGAATCAACACTGTCTCATCTTCTCCGGTGTCTTTCTCGTCGGCCACCTCCGCCTTCGTCACTACCGAGACAGGGTATTCAATGGCTTGGTGGTCTCTTTATTCATCCCCTAGGATGTTAGTCAGGTTCACACACTCAGGTGTTCCACCCGTGCCGTGGCCTTCCAGGCACTCCTCTGGCACAGCCTCCACTATGACGTTTGGCAACACCTTTGTCCCGCACAAGTCATTCCCCAGGATTACCTGGACTCCTGGAACAGGTATGTCCGGGCATACTCCCAACATCACCCCTGCCGACAAATATTCCAACCTTAGCTGGACAACAAATACAGGCATGTCTCTCTCAGACAACAACCCATATACCTTCATCTTCCTCCTGCCAGCTAACAGTCAACCATTCCCAATCAGGCTTCTCGCAGCCAAGCTCTGATTGGCTCCGGTGTCCCTCAAGATACCAACATCTACCTCAGATTGGCTTCCTATACTGATCCAACCTTTGCACATGAACAGCCTATACCGCTCGTTCACTAACTGTACTCTCTGTGGTTTGTTCTGGGATACATCAATATATTCATCCCGAGAGTCACGACTCTTGCCCTGCCGACAATCTCGCATCACGTGACCTAACCTGTTACAATTGTAACATCTTATCTGGGAGAAGTTTCCGCTATATGTTCTCGAGTGGCTCTGACTCTGCCCACTTGTATTGAAGTTCCTTGGGCCAGGTGCACTACTTGCACTCTGTGGGGCTTGACTGGATTCTTGCCTTCTCGGCACATTTGTAGTTTCTCGCTTAACTTCTTCATCCTCACTTTCAGGTGAAGTGTGCAACTTACTCTTCTGAGTTTCAGGATGCTTGCGATTACTCGCCCATTTATTAAAAGTTTTCACACCCCCAGACTCCTCTGGGTCTATCATAATTCCTTCCATCCCAGACTCCACTAGGTCTGCCATTGTTGCATCTAGCTTCACTTCTCACTCTGTTCTCCCTTAAGCTCTTGTATGCTTCAGTAACCATATCTGCTCTTATCTGTGGCATCTTTCACATCCTTTACCCCTGCCTCTTAGATCTTGAACTTTGTCTCGGAATGCATCATCTCCAAAAACTTTTCCATGACCATTAATTGCTTTAGGTCAGTATAAGATCCAACACCGGCAGCCTCAATTCATTTCTGGAATCGCCTTTCCAGATCTCTTGCTGTCTCAGCAAACGTACATGCTCCAACCTTCACCATCTCTCTAAAGCGCTCCTATAAGCTTCTGGAGTTAGCTGAAATGAGCGCAGTATGCTGCTCTTTACTGTGGCATAATCTAGGCATTCCCCCAATGTTAGTTGAGTACTCATCTAATTGTGCTTGCGGGGGTTGAGCTTTGGCTCTTTGGTCCCGCCTCTCAACTGTCAATCACCTGGTGTACAGATTCCTGAGCCTACTGGGCTCTATCATATCTACATTTGAAACTGTGTATGGAGTCAGCCTCCACCACATCACTTCCTAGTGCATTCCATTTATTAACTACTCTGACACTGAAAAAAATTCTTTCTAACGTCTCTGTGGCTCATCTGGGTACTAAGTTTCCACCTGTGCCCCCTTGTTCGTGTCCCATCCGTGCTGAAGAGTTTGTCTTTGTCCACCCTGTCAATTCCCCTGAGAATTTTGTAGGTGGTTATCATGTCTCCCCTTACTCTTCTGTTTTCCAGGGATGTGAGGTTCAGCTCCTTTAGCCTTTCCTCGTAGCTCAATCCTCTCAGTTCCGGGACGAGCCTGGTGGCATACCGCTGAATCTTCTCTAACTTTGTCTTGTGTTTAACTAGGTATGGACTCCAGGCTGGAGCTGCATACTCCAGGATTGGTCTTACATAAGTGGTATACAGGGTTCTGAAAGATTCCTTACACAAGTTTCTGAAGGCAGTTCTTATGTTGGCCAGTCTAGCATATGCCGCTGATGATATTCTTTTGATGTGGGCCTCTGGGGACTGGTTCGGTGTGATATCAACCCCCAGATCCTTCTCTCTAATTGACTCTTGCAGGATTTCCCCTCCCAGATGATACCTTGTGTTCAGCCTCCTGCTCCCATCGCCTAATTTCATCACCTTACACTTTCCCGAGTTGAACTTTAGCAGCCATTTTCTAGACCATTCCTCCAGTTTATCCAGGTCATCCTGTAGTCTCTGTCTATCTTCATCCGTCTTGATTCTTCTCATAATTTTTGCATCATCAGCAAACATCGAGAGGAACGAGTCTATACCCTCTGGAAGATCGTTCACATATATTAGAAACAGGATGGGTCCAAGTACTGAGCCCTGTGGGACTCAGCTGGTGACATCTCGCCACTCTGATGTCTCCCCCCTCACCGTTACTCGCTGTTTCCTGTTGCTTAACCCTCAAACCGCGCTACTGACCACTGCTCAAACCACTCAAACCACTGATATCATATATAAATGATATCAGTGACAAAGCCGAAACCGAGCACATCATTTATATATGATTTCGTGTCTAGCGCTATAATTTAAACGCCCCGCCTGGGATAGGGGCAGCTATAGTACAGCCACGACCTATAGTTGCCAGATGCCACCTAGAAAAAAATCCAGGCCAACATTCTTGGGTGTTACAGCATCAGTATTGAGCAAGCAACCAATGCTGGCGCACGCAGCACGAGCTCACAGCACCGCTGTTCAGCTTGTGACCACAGCATCGCCTACAAATACCATAATATAAATGATACTGCTATTATTTAGCAGTGATAGTATTTCTGAAGCCCCCTGACTGTGATAAAACTGACCAGGATTCTGATAATAGCAGGATTGTGGTGATATATAGCGCTGTGCTCCATGGAGGGAGGAGTAACCCAGCAAACATTTTCACGTTTTTAAAACGTTCTAAAAACGACATTTCATTGTTTTCAGCACGTTTATAATTACGTTTTAAAAATGTTTTTTGAGAATTTTTTTATACGACCTTAGAATGTAAATAAATAACATTTAAAAAAACCTTTTTATAATCTTTTAATTACCTACATTAAAACATTTAGGGTAAATCAGGGTATAATAATTTTTTAAATATCTGAAATAGAAAGGGAGAGAAAGAAAGAAGACATATCTGAGAAAGAAATGGACATCCTATATATGTACGTGTAAATTACAAATAAATAGGGTACAAAAAGAGAATTAAAATATTATATTTATTTAAGATTGAGTAATACAACAAAATATATGTAATAGCTCGAAATATATAGACTATATCTATAATAGAATATAAAAGTAAAAATCTATATAAGCAATATGTGAACACAATAGATTTCGTGATCAAGCAGCCTGTGATTCATGTCATGCTGAGTGAGATCAGCCTGACGTTACAAGCAGTTATTGTTACTTAAAACTAAAACAAGTAAAATTTTCCGAGTATACATATAACATTATAGTTTTTCTGTGACTAAAAATAAAAATCTATAAATCAAAAGTTTAGGACTAATTAACTAAAAATAAAAATCTACAAGTGAATGTAAACACAGTCAAGTATAATATTCATGTAGAAAGAGAAAGAAAGAGAAAGAGAAAAAGAAAGAGAAAGAAAGAAAGAAAACAAAGGAGAAAGAAAGAAAGAGAAAGAAAAAGAAAGATAGAAAGAAAAGAGAGACAAAATATATATTATTCAAGAGAACTTGACAATTAAGCACCTTCAAACAATTCATGATCAAGCAGGCTGTGATTCATGTCATGCTGAGATCAGTCTGACGTCACAAGCAGTTATTGTTACTTAAAACTAAAACAAGTAAAATTTCCTGAGTATACACTATATACTATATAACATAACACTATAGTTTTTCTATGACTAAAAATACAAATTATAAATCATTTATTCAAATGTTAGCACCATGCAAGAAGAGAGGAGACAGAACAAAATTAAGGCAAGGGGAGAGAAGACAGAATAGAAACAACAGAGAGGGGAGAGAGAAATGAGAGAACATTGAAGAGAAGGGGAAGAGAAAGACAAGATAAGAAAAAGATACAAGATAAAAACGACGCAAGTGAATTCCACAAATGTAAAAAGTAAAGGAAGAGAGAAGCTAGAAGAGACAGAAAACGAGAGGTGTTAGAAGAGAGGAGGAAAGGAGAGATAAAAAGAGACAAGAAAAACAGGAGAGAAACGTAAAAGAAATTAAAAAAAAAGGGACATTTGTGAGGAGAGAAAATAAAGAGACCAGAGAAGACCATATATCAAGAGTGAGGATAAACACTTAATTGTGAATTTTCTTAGTAGACATCCTCTGCCTCTTGTTGCCCCTCTTGTATACGAATCGTACTTGCAAGTTTTCCCTGAAAATATATTAACAAAATTAATTAATATTTATTTGTTTATATAAATTACACACACACAAATATATATATATATATATATATATATATATATATATATATATATATATATATATATATATATATATATATGTATATATATATATATGTATATATATGCGGAAAATCCACAGAGAAATATGAAATGAGGTGAACGTTTCGGCTTTGTTAAAGCCTTTGTCAACACCAGACTGATTGAGTCTGGTGTTGACAAAGGCTTTAACAAAGCCGAAACGTTCACCTCATTTCATATTTCTCTGTGGATTTTCCGCATAAAATGATCAGTGTTTTGTGATCGTCAATTGCATGTATATATATATATATGAGGGAAGGGGATGTTCCCTCCATGCTGGATATTATATTTACCAGGAAAGAGGAGAGATTTATCATTCAGTACCTCCCTCCCTTGGGTAAAAGTGACCATGTCTTTTTGGGACTAAAGTATGCAATGCATTATAATCTGGAAGAAAATGAGCTTGAAGCAGTTGAAAAACCTGATTTGTGGAGAGGTCATAATGGGGAACTCAGATATTTCCTTAAGGAATTTGACAGAAACACTTGCTGTTAAGACATTAGGACATCTTCGGACATTAGGACATCTTCAGAACGAGTGGATTTACAGGTCGAGAACTGGACATAAATAGGCAGGAGAGAATGGTGGAGTGAGGCGAGGTACAATACGTGGACACTGCAGAGGGCCTATTGGCCCATCCGATGCAGCAACCCCACACAGGCCCAAACATAGATTGGGAGATGGCTTCTTCAATAATGAATTGTAAAAGTACTTATAACAGAAACATAATTGGATCTGCTTTGATACAGATCACTAAAGAAAGTAAATTGAACATTAGCAGCGGTTTATATAACTTAGATCCATTTTAATAGATCAATTAAAGGGCGATTTAAGTAGGATCATTGGAACACATTTGTCTCACTAATTCATTGTAAATATTTACTATTTTTATGCTATGATTATCCATGTTTGGGCCTGTGTGTGGTTCCTGCATCGGAAAAATTCTTGTTTCAATTTTCCTCCGTGGTCTGACACTGACTATCTATCTATCTATCTATATATCTATCTATATATCTATATATATATATATATATATATTTATATATATATATATATATCTATATATATATATATATCTTTATATATATATATATATATATATATATATATATATATATATATATATATATATATATATATATATATATATATATATATATATATGTCGTACTTAGTAGCCAGAATGCACTTCTCAGCCTACTATGCAGGGCCCGATTTGCCTAATAAGCCAAGTTTTCATGAATTAATATATTTTCTCTAATTTTTTTCTTATGAAAAGATAAAGCAACCCATTTCATTATATATGAGGTCAATTTTTTTTATTGGAGATAAAATTAACGTAGATATATGACCGAACCTAACCAACCCTACCTAACCTAACCTATCTATATAGGTTAGGTTGCGTTAGATAGCCGAAAAAGTTAGGTTAGGTTAGGTAGGTTAGGTAATCGAAAAACAATTATTTCATGAAAACTTGGCTTATTAGGCAAATCAGGCCTTGCATTGTAGGCTGAGAAGTGTGTTCTGGCTACTAGGTACGATATATATATATATATATATATATATATATATATATATATATATATATATATATATTATATATATATATATATATATATATATATATATATATATATATATAAACAGATAATTAGTGAAAACAAAAAAAATTTAAATTATTTTACCTTGTACCTAGATCCACCAGGCCTGTTTGGAGCATGTTTAAGTACTTCAGAAATTTGAAAGGTCACGTCTTCCACCTTAACTTGCGGATGTGCGTTGATAGATGATTCTGTAAAATTAACAGTTATTTATATAACAAATTCTGTATAACAATAATATTCTGTAAAATTAAAAGTAATTTACACATCAGATAAAACTCTCCAGAGATGGTGATACACAACATATAAAAGACAAGTTTCAGAACAAGATATGCATTTAGGAATAAGGTTTCGTACATGTAGGTAGCACATGAGAAAAAAAGTGGAAGGTGATCAAGTTTATATTAACATGTTAACGGCTTTATTGAGGCTTTGCAAGAATGAAAAAATATTACTAATATAATCTCACCGACCAATGAATTGTACGTTGTTTAAAAGTCAATTATTTACATTATTATTATTATTTAATACTAATGATATAAAAATGCATTTTGCAATCTACTATTTATGCAAGTATTAACCACAGGATCATGAAATAAACTGCAAAATACTGTAAAGGATAAACCAATTAAGTTTACATTTTCCCATAGCTAAGTCAGTCAGTTCTACAGTACTAGCAGCAGAGAACAATTATGACCAACCTCTATTAAATGAAACAATCTTAAGAGCAAGTGATAGAAATATAATCATTTATACTTAATGTACACTTAATTTGAACTTAAAATTTTAATTTTTTAGTGAATTTTAAATAAAAAAAAATGATTTAATTTTTTTGTTACTTAAAATAACATTATATAGTTCTTGTTTTTCTAGAAATGCTAATTTCTTCTTTTGTCCTTTTAGGCTGTATAATGACCAAAGGCCGTTTGTTCCTATCTTCTTCATCATTCTTCGAACCGTAGTTGCACAATCAGACCCACGTACACTGGTTAAAAGCAACACCTAAAAGCAACAACAAAAATGTAGTACACTAGTAATTTTGATATATGTATGTATGTATGTATGTATGTATGTATGTATGTATGTATGTATGTATGTATGTATGTATGTATGTATGTATGTATGTGTGTATGTATGTATGTGTATGTATGTATATATATATATATATATATATATATATATATATATATATATATATATATATATATATATATATATATATATATATATATATATATATATATATATATATATATATATATTGGTGTATACTGGCAGCAGGTTTTCTTTCAAACATGTTTCATTGAATATGACCGCATATTCTGTATTTATTATTTTCTGGTTTAGGGCTTCTATCCCTCTAACTATTTTCTTAGCATCAGGGCTTAATTGAAATAGGAGTTCTCCAAAACTCATTTTCGTACTTTTAAGGTGAAGAAAAGAAGTGATTTACTATAGAGTGTATTACACTTATTTATATAATTTGCACGACGTTTCGAACCTCCATGGTTCATTCTCAAGTGAACAGATCTTACAATACTCTTAGAGAGTTCTCTTAGAGTTAGTTCTCTTAGAGAGAACAACAAGAGAAAACAAGAGAAATGTTTCTAACAAGAGAAATGTTGAACAAGAATACTTGCATAATAGACAAAACCCAAGATGCAAGAAGATTACAAATTCTTGAGGCAATTCACATAAGAATAGAGCGACCTACCATGAACACCTAAATCACGGAACTATTTACTCTACCTACCATGAGAGTAAGGACAAGACAAGAACATATCGATGCCAACACAGAAGACAATGTCCAACATAACATGCCAATTACACTGGATTAATCTTTGTTTAGATAGGAGATGCCTCGTATGGGCCAATAAGCCTTCTGCAGCCTCTATGTTTCACCTCACATTTATCCCTTATGTATCCCCCCATGTTTTCACCTTCATTGTATTATCACCTGACCCAGTGCGGGTATAAAATCAACTAGTATTGTAAGATCTGTTCACTTGAGAATGAACCATGGAGGTTCGAAACGTCGTGCAAATTATATAAATAAGTGTAATACACTCTATAGTAAATCACTTCTTTTCTTCACCTTAAAAGTACGAAAATGAGTTTTGGAGAACTCCTATTTCAATTAAGCCCTGATGCTAAGAAAATAGTTAGAGGGATAGAAGCCCTAAACCAGAAAATAATAAATACAGAATATGCGGTCATATTCAATGAAACATATATATATATATATATATATATATATATATATATATATATATATATATATATATATATATATATATATATATATATATATATATATATATATATATATATCATAACTTATGATAAGGCATCTTATCATAAATAACATCTCAACAAAAATCACATCATTCTAGGAGGTGATTTCAATATTGACCTGGGTCTACAAAATAACCCTCTAGTTGACTATTTCCATAACAGCATGTAATCCTCTATGATAATCCCCACAATCACCAAGCACTAGACCAAAGTTCTCAAGTCAAGCCTAGCCTCGGGCCGGGCTTGGGGAGTAGAAGAACTCCCAGACCCCCATCAAGCAGATAAGTGTGTGTGTTATGAAGAGATACATCTCAACGACTAACAAAATTAGCAAGAGAAATATAGTCGTTGAAATGTAAGCCTCATCCTAACCATACACTCAAGACCTTGAGAAAGCACTCAGGAGAGTGTGAAAGACTCTGTGTTAATATTACATAATTTACAAATACATAAGTGTTATATTTTATCCTATCCTATATAAACAAGATTATATCATTATTCTTATTATTTAGCAATTTTATCTTTTCTGCATGAACTATCAAAAAATTTTAATTAGAAAATTAGCAAATATCTGTAATATTTAAGATGAAAAATTGAAGGAAACATTACTGTTAAAATACCACTTACAAATTTTGTTCTGAAACTCGATTCCGCTAACTTCCTATTGAGAACATTAAGATCACCTTCTGCAGCAATAGGATTTGGTATTAGATCTTCTATGATCTTGTCTGTTTCTTTTGTAGTCAAAGTTGCTTTCAATATCTTCACATCACTTTTCAGTTCATTCACATCACTTTTCAGTTCATTCACTTCAGTGTATATGGCCTGCAACATGTTACCTGGAAATTTATACAGTATATAGAAAGTGTACATGCTATTATATTACATATCTTGAATGTACATTTAAAATAAAAGCATTATAAAGTATATTTTAAAATAACTGACACTGAGAAAGCACCCAAAAAGTAGGCTATGACTGATGTGATAGATAATGGGATAATTTCTTAGTAATTATGAAACTGCTTATATAATTGGAAGCAAATTCAGCAATCTAACCTGCTCAGTTTGCAGTCTACTTGAACATGAAACTTATGCCTATCACCCATAGGGTACATATAGGTTATAGGCTACATAATAAATTAATTAAACTTTCAAAACTTACTCATATTCTGCATCATTTCTTTCAAACTCCCATCGTTCTTGTCTGGTGACTTTGGGTCAAATAAATTCCTTGACCTTGGAGTCCTAACGACTGAAGTACTTGGCGTGACCAGCTCATTGTCTTTAAGATTGCAAGATTTAGCTATTAAAATCTAACTACTGTACTGTATAATCAACAAATTTCATGAGCTTTTACTACTGCATACTAATATTATAAGTTATACTATATGTCTACATCACATTTAAACTACCCAACATCAGAAAGAGGGTGAGCCAACATCAGAGAGTGGGGGGGGGGGGTTATCATGAGAGAGAGGAGGGCCAACATGAGAAGAGAAGAAAAAAGAAAAGAAAGAAATAAATAAAGAAAAAGAAAGAAAAGAAAGATAGAGAGACATACAGAGACAGACAGACACATACACACAGAATAAGAAGAGGTGACAGAACAAAATTAACAAAACAAATTTCAACATGAGAAAAGGGAGGTCAACATGAGAGAGAGAATGAGGGTCAACATGAGAGAGTGGGTCAACATGATATATATTTTAAATAATTACTTATTACCTTCATGAAGAAATACTGATGGCGTCAACGGTGTATTGTGAAGTGTAGTCTTCACTGGAGACTGCTTTTGTAGGACTGTTCTATTAGCTGAAAAGGAGTTATGTTTATTTCAAACACTTTTTAACCAAATAATATTTTTAAGACTTTAATATAGTTTGAACTAACATGAGAGAGGTGGGGGTCAACATGAAATACACATTTTAAAAATTAACTTATTACCTTCATGAGGAAATACTGATGGCGTTGAAGGTGTATTGTGAAGTGTAGTCTTCACTGGAGACGGCTTTTGTAGGACTGTTCTATTAGCTGAAAAGGAGTTATGCTTATTTCAAACACTTGTTAACCAAAATATATTTTTAAGACTTTAATATAGTTTGAACTAACATGAGAGAGGTGGGGGTCAATATGAGATACATATTTTAAAAATTAACTTAAGGTAAGGGACAAATTAACACGTAAGGTAAAGGTAAGATAAAGGACAAATTAACACGTAAGGGACAAACAAAAAGAAAAGTAATAACAAACCTGCTTGTTTCTAGTGACTAGATCAAAGGAAAACCAAAATTTCCCTGAACTGTGACAAGTGAAAAGCACCTGCTAGACAAAGTGGGAAAAGTTCACTAGACCCCATATGCACATAAAAGAATAATATACTTAATATTAAACAATTAGAAATAAACACATATTTATATACAGAAATTCCAGATAAGCATAAAAATTACTCAAAGCTTCTAGTACTTCCAGAAGGAATTAAACAAAACAAAAAAAAAAAAAACAGCAAGAACTAAGTTTAGAGCAGTTTTTAGTTTTTTTTAAACCAAAAGCATAAATAACCAAACAAAGGAAGCATGGTTAAATATCAATTTAGAACTTTTAATGTTATTTACTACTAATCCTTACATTCACTTAATATACCAGAATAATATGGTATTTGCGGAGGACTTATTTCTTTTGAAGGTGTATTCTCATATGAAGATGGCGAACACTTCTTCTTGGATTGAGACGAGTGATGATTGCCTGAAATTATTTAAATTGCTTAATGTATTGAATGGCATTTTTCAAGTTGCAAATTTTTTTTAAATTACTGTAGTAGGTTATCAATGCTTACGTTTGTTATTCTCGGAATTCTCTTCTTCATATTTGAAGCATGGTTTCCTTTTTCGTTGTCGAGGATAGCCCATATCGTCTTCAGTTTCGACATTTGAAGTGTCTTCCGCAGCTAAGCATCTTCGTTTTGCAACGTCAAAATCATCTGTAATAATTGAATATAATTAGTAATATATCAGCGAGATATATATTTATCGTTACCTAGTAGAGTAGTGAACACTAAGAAATAACTTAAATCAGCTTCCTAAAGAGATGTTTAATAAAACGACGTACATGATTTGGAACTTATAACTGGGGCACAAAAGTCTTAAGTAGCTATGAGGAAACCCATCTTGTGATTAAAATATAATTATAATGCTGTTTTTGTCTGCAGTGTTAAAGTTATGGTGAATGAATGAATAGGTGTCTTGTATCTTAAATCTTAATAATTATAAATTTAATACCTACCAGTTGTTGATAGGATTGTTGATACGACATGCACTCGCCAATTTGTCGTGTCTGGCTTTTCGTGCTTTTGGGCACTAACTGTATGCCTGCTCTGTGGCCACCAGCACAATATTTTTTCCTGAAAAGTCGAAATAAACTGTTACATGCTAATTTTAGCACTAATTTGGAATATTTTTAAAGCAACTCAATATATGCAATTTTTTAGTTTCAAAGTAATGCTTACATCATCAGATTTTTCAATCCAGGTTGTGGAGATGATACCCACACTACGATCATTGAAGCCTACCACTGCATACCGCTTTTCAGATGTCATCTACAAAATTGAAAAATCTTATTAAGGGTTGTTCTCCCCAAAAAAAGAAATTAGCATAAAGTTGGTAATAGATTTACTTGATTGTGTCAATCATAGATTAGCCACATTTGTAAATGATTTTCGGTTGGTATAAACAGTAGCTGCCATGTATGGACTAAAAGGCTTAATACAGTTTTATCTCTTAATGTGCTCTCAAAATATTAATAATTTTCATGAAATACAGGGTAATGGGATTTTTAAACAGGTAAATATTGGTCAAAAGATAATAGCTTTAATAAAAAAACAAAATTGTGAATCTCATTAACTTACAATATTAGTTCAAACTAATATTAAAGCATGGATACAGTATTTAAATACGTACTTGTCATAAGTCATGTAGTATTGACAGAAAAGTATTTGCGCTTTCTGTCTCGATCATCATACCTGTGCGGTTTAGTTTTCTTGCTGGAATCACCTTCATGGATGAATTCCTAGTAAGAACCTTAAATGCTCCAATTAATTTGGAGTTACAAGGTTTCTCAAAGAGAGGTATACTTCTCGAATATACCCTGCAAAGGAACATGCTGTCTCCATTTTCATCGGTGTCACTGACAGTGTCCAAAACTTGGCAGCAAGTTTCATTATTCAGCAAATAGGCATTGTTTGGTGCCTTGGTATATATTTTATGTTCTGTATTTGGTGTATAAATCCTTTGAGCATGCTGCATCTCTTTCAGCCTCTTTGCAATTTGAACAAGAGGGTTTTTACTTGATCGAACCATATTCTTAACCTGCTGCAGGTAATTTTCAAATGGAAATGCTGAACATCTGTCCAAACTACCAAACTCTTTGGCATCAGAGGATATGTGTGTTAGGCAGTGTACATTGTACACTAAAAAATCCTTACCATACAGCTCACGAGCCTTTAACACAAAGTACAGCAAAAGATCATGTGCATATTGGCTGTAATTTAACTGAATCAATTTAGGTGATACAAGAATAGAAATGGCTACACTCAGAGTCAGGAAATGGTCATACAATTCTTTGGGTAAGATTCCCTTCAGTACAATCTTACCGGTGTAGAGAAGGAGTTGCCTGTATTCAGTCGCTTTCCATCTATCAACCTCTGAAAGACTTCGAGGTTTACGTGCAAAGTGCATAGGCACAAATTGTGTTAGTTGAATTAGACGCTGACTAATTTCATCAACTTGGCGAGCACATAATTTTACGTTTTTATTTCGTATCCAGGCAAGAAGTAACCTTTTCATAACCCCAAGACATATCTGATGCATATAGTCTATGGGAAAAGTACTCACCATATTTATATTTAAGTCACAGAATGGTGATCTACCATGGTGATGTTGAGAATTAGATTGATTACGAAAATCTTCATCTGTTCTGAGTTGTAAATTTTTCACTTGTTGATAAGTCATTCTTCCATTCCAAACACCCTCTTGGGTACATCTATCACACCCAAAGTAGCCAGAGTGGAGTTTGATTGCCTTCACCATTGCTTTTGCTGGGGCATCACATATGACTCCTTTTAGTTTTACTGGCAATGTTTTGCCATCATTTTTAAATCCATAGTGCATAATTTTTTTCAAATCCTGAATGAATTCATTTAAAAAATCTAAATCACTAGGTTTAGAGCTTCCGTATGTGAGGACTACTGGGAAAACTCTTATAGGTTTGACATTATTGATAGCACAAAGAACAGGCCATAAACTTTCATTTTTACTTCTAAATATTGGCAAACCATCAATGTTGCAAATTAAAGATATTTCTGCCAAATCTCTTATTGTTGATTTAGGATACAGCCTTAAAGTTTTCAACATTTCCTCCTCTAACCCCAAGTAGATATACATCATGCCTGATTTAGTCTCAGTAGGTATATGTTTAACTGTATTCAGTAACGAACGAGCTGTTTTTGGCAAGTCAGCATGTCCCTGTTTTCTCAATTTTTTTAATAAATTATCAATGGCATTGTGTGTTATGCCATATTTATTAACCCATACTAACAATACATCTGATAATGATTTATCATCCTCATCACCACTGCTCTCTGACTCTGATGATATTGGGTCATGCTCATCAATCATGTCCCAAGTCCAATCTCTCTCTCTCTGACTTTCCAGAGATGATGCATCTTCATTGGCTCCACAACCAATATTAGGTTCTGAATTAGATGACAAAGCAGCATGGTCATCGTCTATGCTGTTTGTTGTAACATTGGCCAAAGGATCCTGATTCAACAACTGAATCTCAACCTCATCACTATTTTCATTTTTGCCACGCTGGGACGCCTGTTCTTTTAGGCGTCGCTTTTTGGCCCGTGACATACGCTGCCATCTTGTGTGGTATTCTCTTCTTTTTTCTATAATGTGTGCATACATTCTGAAGGAGAAAGGCCAAGTGCTACATTACCAATTACTATTACAAGATTATTAGTAAAGTACTGTACTGCAAAAAGCAAATAAAATGGGGTAAACTAAACTTTGAAAACAAATAATAATTAAAACAGGTAAATTAGTAAAATAACAAAGGCTTAAGCAGACATGACTCTGCTTAAGCCATGTAAAGCAGACAGATAAGATGGCAATATATAAGGGGAAAAAATTAAAAAGCTAGGATATAAAACTAATTGAGATCAAAAGCATAAATTACTATAGGGGAAAAAATAACAAATGACTTCATAAAAAAATTATCCAATTGCCAACAGCAACTTGGTAGTACGAGTCTAAGTCTAAGAAACAAACAAAATTTAAATGCTGTTATCTGCAATGAAACAATACATACTATTGCACGTACCGAAACATTGATGAATGTAAAAAATAGAGGTGTGAAAAAAAGGAGGTGTTATACTAAAACAGATGCAGAACTAGGAAACAGGATTTCTTCAACAGAAATTTTGAAATTGTTCACAATTTTTGTTAGACCAAAGTTGGAGTATGCAGCAGTTGTATGGTGCCCATATCTTAAGAAGCATATCAACAAACTGGAAACGGTGCAGAGACATGCCACTAACTGGCATGAACTAAATGCCAAAAAATATGCCAAATATACTACATAAATATACATACTACACATGCACAATAATTGTCCTGGGTCCAATGTCCTGGGACCTCTGATATTCATAATATATATATATATATATATATATATATATATATATATATATATATATATATATATATATATATATATATATATATATATATATATATATATATATATATATATATATATATATATATATATATATATAATATATATATAGGGCCATCAACACACCTCCAGCTAGGGCCACCAACACACCTCCAGGGCCATCAACACGCCTCCAGAGCCATCAACACAACACCACCATCAACACACCTCCAGCCAGGGCCACCAACACACCTCCAGGGCCACCAACACACCTCCAGGGCCACCAACACACCTCCAGGGCCATCAACACGCCTCCAGGGCCATCAACACAACACCACCATCAACACACCTCCAGCCAGGGCCACCAACACACCTCCAGGGCCACCAACACACCTCCAGGGCCACCAACACACCTCCAGGGCCATCAACACGCCTCCAGGGCCATCAACACAACACCACCATCAACACACCTCCAGCCAGGGCCACCAACACACCTCCAGGGCCACCAACACACCTCCAGGGCCACCAACACACCTCCAGGGCCACCAACACACCTCCAGGGCCACCAACACACCTCCAGGGCCACCAACACGTCTCCAGGGCCATCAACACACCTCCAGGGCCACCAACACGCCTCCAGGGCCATCAACTCAACACCACCATCAACACACCTCTAGCCAGGGCCATCAACACACCTCCAGCCAGGGCCATCAACACACCATCCAGCCTACCACCACAAGCTTATATATATACTACACATGTCTAAGAGCAAATAAAAGAAAACAGTTACCTTAACTATTGAAGATGCAGCAGGATTTTGTGGATAAGCCAACAGCAGTCCCTCTCGACACGGTTTTAAAATGGCGGCGACTACCACAACATGCAACGAGCCTAAAGAATGTCCAGCGCTAGCATTATCTAAACGCTATTATATATTATCAAGCAATACGGAAATCTAAAATAAAAAAAATGATACAAATAATTGTATTAAATATTTATTTGCAATTACAATACCTCGGGAATATATTTTTGCGTTAGCAAAACATATTAAGTTTGTATTTAGTTTAACTCAAATTAAAAAATTCTTTACAAATTCATTCATGTTTTTATTCATGTTGTTCATGTTTTTATGTTAAAATGTTTTTGTTGATTTGTTTGTATATTTTCATAAGTAAAGCATGCTTACCGTCTTATTCCAAGTTTTATGATAACTTTACAAGGTTTAAAACATAAAGTTCAATATATATTCTGGTTTTCACACAGGAATTATACGTTAATATAACATCATAATAACGTAATGATGTCGTGTAAATAACGTTATACTGACGTCATATAAATGTTATATTTAGGTTATAAGAACGTAAATTGGATAGCTTTACAGAAAGTAAACAAAAAAAACTAAATGTTGACTGAAAATTATTTATTCTTAAATATAAAGCATGAAAACATTATAATTCCATAGCATTTACTATTATTTTTAAATTTTTACATAAATCTTAAAAAATTGTGTCTCAAGAATATATGTTTTTAGTTATATCCTTTGGTTTTAAGAACGTCAGATATACGTATTTATGTCAAAAGTTACAGTATTACCTTTGTGGGACCATTTAAAAACGTCCACAAACGTTCTGTGTTTGCTGGGAACCCTCCCTCCCACAGCCTTACTCCTCCCTCCATGGAGCACAGCGCTAAATATCACCACAATCCTGCTATTATCAGAATCCTGGTCAGTTTTATTACAGTCAGGGGGCTTCAGTAATACTATCACTGCTAAATAATAGCAGTATCATTTATATTATGATATTTGTAGGCGATGCTGTGGTCACAAGCTGAACAGCGGTGCTGTGAGCTCGTGCTGCGTGCGCCAGCGTTGGTGGCTTGCTCAATACTGACGCTGTAACACCCAAGAATGTTGGCCTGGATTTTTTTTCTAGGTGGCATCTGGCAACTATCGGTCATGGCTGTACTATAGCTGCCCCTATCCCAGGCGGGGCGTTTAAATTATAGCGCTAGACACGAAATCATATATAAATGATGTGCGCGGTTTCGGTTTTGTCACTGATACCATTTATATGTGATATGCACGGTTTGAGGGTTAAATTGAGATAAATTCAATTTAAGGAGAGGTCACTATGGGGAACTTCGAAACTTTTTTAATGAGTGTAATTGGACAGACTTGTTGCTAGGCAAGGAAGTAAGTGAAATGTATGCCAAATTATTCAAATTATACGATGAAGGCACACAAACATTCATACCAAAACAGAGATGCAGGGCCAGAAAACAGGATTGGTTCAACAGAAATTGTGAGAGGACCAGAGACCAAAAGACACAAAAATGGAATCAGTATAGGAAGAGACCAAACCCCCAAACATACCAGCGATACAGAGATGAGAGAAACAATTATACGGCAGTAAGGAGAGAGGCAGAAAGAAATTTTGAAAAAGGGATAGCGGATAAATGTAAAACAGAACTGGGCCTATTCTACAAATTCATAAACAACAAATTACAGGTAGAGGATAATATCCAGAGGTTGAAAATGGGAAACAGATTCATGGAAAATGAAATGAAAATGTGTGAAACATTAAATGAAAAGTTCCAAAGTGTGTTTGTACAAAATGAAATCTTCAGAGAACCAGACACAATAAGAATCCCAGAGCACAACATAGAGCGGATAGAGGTGTCTAGAGATGAAGTGGAAAATATGCTCAAGGAGCTCAGTAAGAACAAAGCAGCTGGCCCAGATGGAGTTTCACCATGGGTTCTGAGAGAATGTGCATCTGAGCTCAGCATTCCAATTCACCTGATCTTTCAGGCATCCCTGTGTACAGGAATCGTAGCAGACGTGTGGAAACAGGCTAACA
Source organism: Procambarus clarkii (assembly GCF_040958095.1). Taxonomy (NCBI): domain Eukaryota; kingdom Metazoa; phylum Arthropoda; class Malacostraca; order Decapoda; family Cambaridae; genus Procambarus; species Procambarus clarkii. The sequence goes on along the minus strand of NC_091186.1, from coordinate 41,849,363 downwards.
TAGTTCCAATCTACAAATGTGGCAGCAGGGAAGACCCCCTCAATTATAGACCTGTATCATTGACAAGTGTAATAGTGAAAGTATTGGAAAAACTAATCAAAACTAACTAGGTAGAACACCTGGAGAGAAATGATATAATATCAGACAGACAGTATGGTTTTCGATCTGGAAGATCCTGTGTATCGAATTTACTCAGTTTCTATGATCGAGCCACAGAGATATTACAGGAAAGAGATGGTTGGGTTGACTGCATCTATCTGGACCTAAAAAAAGGCTTTCGACAGAGTTCCACATAAGAAGTTGTTGTGGAAACTGAAAAATATTGGAGGGGTGACAGGTAAGCTTCTAACATGGATGAAAAATTCTCTGATAGAAAAATGAGGGCAGTAATCAGAGGCAATGTATCGGAATGGAGAAATGTCACAAGTGGAGTACCACAGGGTTCAGTTCTTGCACCAGTGATGTTTATTGTCTACATAAATGATCTACCAGTTGGTATACAGGATTATATGAACATGTTTGCTGATGATGCTAAGATAATAGGAAGGATAAGAAATTTAGATGATAGTCATGCCCTTCTAGATGACCTGGACAAAATAAGTATATGGAGCAACACTTGGCAAATGGAATTTAATGTTAATAAATGCCATATTATAGAATGTGGAGTAGGAGAACATAGACCGCACACAACCTATATATTATGTGAGAAATCTTTAAAGAATTCTGATAAAGAAAGAGATCTAGGAGTGGTTCTAGATAGAAAACTATCACCTGAGGACCACGTAAAGAATATTGTGCAAGGAGCCTATGCAATGCTTTCTAACTTCAGAATTGCATTTAAATACATGGATGGCAAGATACTAAAGAAATTGTTCATGACTTTTTTTAGGCCAAAGCTAGAATATGCAGCTGTTGTGTGGTGCCCATATCTTAAGAAGCACATCAACAAACTGGAAAAGGTGCAAAGACATGCTACTAAGTGGCTCCCAGAACTGAAGGGCAAGAGCTACGAGGAGAGGTTAGAAGCATTAAATATGCCAAAACTAGAAGACAGAAGAAAAAGAGGTGATATGATCACTACGTACAAAATAGTAACAGGAATTGATAAAATCGACAGGGAAGACTTCCTGAGACCTGGAACTTCAAGAACAAGAGGTCATAGATTTAAACTAGCTAAACACAAATGCCGAAGAAATATAAGAAAATTCACCTTCGCAAATAGAGTGGTAGACGGTTGGAACAAGTTAAGTGAGAAGGTGGTGGAGGCCAAGACCGTCAGTAGTTTCAAAGCGTTATATGACAAAGAGAGCTGGGAAGACGGGACACCACGAGCGTAGCTCTCATCCTGTATCTACACTTAGGTAATTACACTTAGGTAGTTACACACACACACACAGCGAAATACTAAAGAAATTGTTCACGACTTTTGTTAGGCCAAAGCTAGAATATACAGCGATTGTGTGGTGCTCATATCTTAAGAAGCACATCAACAAACTGAAAAAGGTGCAAAGACATGCTACCAAGTGGCTCCCAGAACTGAAGGGCAAGCGCTACGAGGAGAGGATAGTGGCATTAAATATGCCAAAACTAGAAGACAGAAGAAAAAGAGGTGATATGATCACTACGTACAAAATAGTAACAAGAATTGGTAAAACTGACAGGGAAGATTTCCTGAGACCTGGAACTTAAAAAACAAGAGGTCATACCCTTAAACTAATTAAACGAAGATGCCGAAGAAATATAAGAAAATTCTTTTTTGCAGAGTGGTAGACGGTTTGAACAAGTTAAGTGAGAAGGTGGTGGAGGCCAAAACTGCCAGTAGTTTCAAAGCATTATATGACAAAGAGAGCTGGGTAGATGGGACACCACGAGCGTAGCTCTCATCCTGTAACTACATTTAGGTAATTACCTGTTGATTGACGGATGAGAGGCGGGACCAAAGAGCCAGGGCTCAACTCCCGCAAGCACAATTAGGCTAGTACAATTAGGTCAGTACACACAGTGACTGAGGGAGTGGAGCATCATACTTAGGAGTCACACTGCTGCAGGCTCCAGGAGAATTCAAATTATCTAAGTGTTGAGAGTAGCGTGAGGGCTGCAAGTGATGTCCCAGAATACAGGAAGGTGTAGGGAATTCGAAAAGAAACTAAGAAAAAAGAAATAATTGTTAGTGAATGAAAAATCTGTGGTAGAAAAGTTGATCTTTCAAAACAGCAGAATGTCAACAAAGAAGTCTGTCATCACTGGGGAGGACCACCCCATCAAAGGAATATTTTGCAGGTTTCGCTCAACAAGATGCAATGAAAGGTGGTTTTCTTGCCAGGTTAGTGATTATTGAGGACATGCTAAAGAAATATGAAGAAATTGTAATTAAATTAGAATAAGAAAATGTGGGTCTCAAGATTGAGTTTTGTAATTTAAAAGGAAGTATTTTCCAGCAAGGTAAGGAAATTAACTGCTTGACTGATTAGGTAAGGATACAGGAGGAACACATCAAGGAACTGGTAAAGGATAATGAGGTATGGAAAGTGAAGAGTAGGGAATTTGAAGAAATAAACAAGAAAATAGACTCATATGGTGAACAACTCCATGGGAGCCTGAGGGCTAACATGGAGTTAGGCAAGGAGATGCAACGAGAAACATCATTGGCAACTCAAATAGAGGAGGCTAGTAAAGAACTAGAAAAGTATAAGTAAGAAATAAGAGAGACATATGCACAAGTTGTAAAAGAGAAAGAGATGATCAAGGAAGTGTTTTTGGAAGTCAAAACCAGAAATGACAAACAAGAAGTGGATCTTAGGCAAGTAATTAGGAAAGAACTGGTTACCAACAGTAAATTGGTACAGAACACTGCAGATACAAGTAAGTCCATAATAGTTTTTGAATGTTTAGAGAAGGAAATTTACTCTAGGGGTGGACCGAGCAGCAGAAGAGATGAAAATCATAGAAAAAATAGTAGGATTAGGAGAAGGCCTAAATTCCAAGGAGCATGTCAGTGATTTTAGGAGGATAGGAAAATATGAGAAAGACAAGAACTGCCCCTTAAGGGCGATGTTTAATGGAGTGAAGTATATGACAGAAGTGCTTTGGAATGCCAGAAAATTACAATGTTACGAAGATGGCAAACTTTGGTCAATAAGACAAGACCTGTCAAAGGAGGACAGAGAAAAGGGGAAAAAGAACCTCATTGAAGCGAAACGTCTAAATGGGGATAGAATTAAGAAGAAAGAAATTCTTTTTTTCTACAAAATGTCAGGGACTGGAAGGCTTGTGAAATGGTGCATAAAGACAAAGCAACAAAATCATTAAAGGAAAGGGGTGTAAAGAACAAAGGGAAGGGGAACATGTTCCTGAAAATAGTATACACCAACATAGATGGAGTGAAATCGAAAATATTGGAGTTGAAGGATATAATCAAGCTCAAAGTCCCAGATATTGTCGCATTAACCCCTTAACTGCATTGCCTCCAAATATGACACCCCCTCAGTGTGCAGGAAATAAATTCTCTGGAAAAAATTCTTTTGATTTTTTAAGTGTGTCAAAAACCCTTCCCTCAGCATGGGTATGTAAAAAAAAAAAATCGAAATTGTGCTTACTTAGGCTGCTATGGGGTCCGTAAGTTGGCGTGTGACGTCATCATTCCCCTTTCGCCCGTGACGTACGCTCCCGGGGCCAGTAGGGTGCCTGGGGAGGGCGAGTTGCTGTGAATATATTTTTGTTCATTTTTTGCGCACAGTTCCAATTACATTTTATTTGTTTTTACGTGCTAATCCTATGTATAAGCTAATCCTATGTATAATGAACACGTACACTATATTATGGCAGTAAAACATCCGTACTGTCCAAAGACACTGTGTTACGTGCATGACACTTGTGTACACATATGCTGCACATATTTACTATGTATCATGCAAAATTATGTATATATACAATCTATTTACAGACTATACACTGTCACTCACTATACATGTATACATTCACCATGAACACATTCAGAACACCTCGAGTGAGAGCAGCCACACCCAGCCTAGTCTCCCTCACTCCAACATTTTACTCGCCAACATTGCTCCTCCCACCATACTGTTATTGTTCTTATTACACTATTTACACATGCCATATATACCTATCTACATGTTTTATTTACCAGAACTATGCAAGTAAGCCGGTATTGTGTTCAAACAGTACAGTGGCCACCATACACTTCATGAAAAATCACACAGCCGACGACGCTACGATTGCAACGTCATCTCCATCACCAAAATAGCTCCTCTCAACATTCTCCTGTTGCTATATACACACACTATATATACCCATGTACATATGTGTTGCCCATAGCAAACCACTAAGCTAGTATGGTGAACAAAACAAGAGTGGCTGCCACACACACACAATGAGGCTACCTCAATTCTCTCCCTCCCTCCCACACCAAAATTACTCCTCCCACAATACTATGCACAATGCTATTTATAACCACAATCCTGCTGTTATGACAATCCAGGTCACTAATTCATGTAAATGAATAATTGACCACACGTTCATGGATAGTTCATGGTGGCTCCCTGTGACTAACCATCTGGATAGTTCCATGGTGGCTCCGTGTGACTAACCACCTGGATAGGTCATGGTGACTCCCTGTGACTAACCACCTGGATAGTTCCATGGTGGCTCCCTGTGACTAACCACCTGGATAGGTCATGGTGACTCCCTGTGACTAACCACCTGGATAGTTCCATGGTGGCTCCCTGTGACTAACCACCAGGATAGTTCCATGGTGGCTCCCTGTGACTAACCACCTGGATAGTTCATGGTGGCTCCCTGTGTCTAACCACCAGGATAGTTCATGGTGGCTCCCTGTGTCTAACCACCAGGATAGTTCATGGTGGCTCCCTGTGACTAACCACCAGGATAGTTCATGGTGGCTCCCTGTGACTAACTACCTGGATAGTGCCATGGTGGCTCCCTGTGACTAACCACGTGGATAGTTCCATGGTGGCTCCCTGTGACTAACTACCTGGATAGTTCCATGGTGGCTCCCTGTGACTAACCACCAGGATAGTTCCATGGTGACTCCCTGTGACTAACCACCTGGATAGTTCCATGGTGGCTCCCTGTGACTAACCACCAGGATAGTTCCATGGTGACTCCCTGTGACTAACCACCTGGATAGTTCATGGTGACTCCCTGTGACTAACCACCTGGATAGTTCCATGGTGGCTCCCTGTGACTAACCACCTGGATAGTTCATGGTGGCTCCGTGTGACTAACCACATGGATAGTTCATGGTGGCTCCCTGTGTCTAACCACCAGGATAGTTCATGGTGGCTCCCTGTGACTAACTACCTGGATAGTTCCATGGTGGCTCCCTGTGACTAACTACCTGGATATTTCCATGGTGGCTCCCTGTGACTATAACCACCTGGATAGTTACATGGTGGCTCCCTGTGACTAACCACCAGGATAGTTCCATGGTGGCTCCCTGTGACTAACCACCAGGATAGTTCATGGTGGCTCCCTGTGTCTAACCACCAGGATAGTTCCATGGTGACTCCCTGTGACTACCTGGATAGTTCATGGTGGCTCCCTGTGACTAACCACCTGGATAGTTCCATGGTGGTGCCCTGTGACTAACCACCAGGATAGTTCCATGGTGGCTCCCTGTGGCTAACTACCTGGATAGTTCCATGGTGGCTCCCTGTGACTAACTACCTGGATAGTTGCATCGTGGCTCCCTGAGACTAACCACCTGGATAGTTCATGGTGGCTCCCTGTGACTAACTACCTGGATAGTTCCATGGTGGCTCCCTGTGTCTAACCACCAGGATAGTTCATGGTGGCTCCCTGTGGCTAACCACCAGGATAGTTCATGGTGGCTCCCTGTGTCTAACCACCAGGATAGTTCATGGTGGCTCCCTGTGGCTAACCACCAGGATAGTTCATGGTGGCTCCCTGTGGCTAACCACCTGGATAGTTCCATGGTGGCTCCCTGTGACTAACCACCAGGATAGTTCATGGTGGCTCCCTGTGGCTAACCACCAGGATAGTTCATGGTAGCTCCCTGTGGCTAACCACCTGGATAGTTCATGGTGGCTCCCTGTGACTAACCACCAGGATAGTTCATGGTGGCTCCCTGTGTCTAACCACCAAGATAGTTCCATGATGGCTCCCTGTGACTAACCACCTGGATAGTTCATGGTGGCTCCCTGTGGCTAACCACCAGGATAGTTCATGGTGGCTCCCTGTGTCTAACCACCTGGATAGTTCCATGGTGGCTCCCTGTGACTAACCACCAGGATAGTTCATGGTGGCTCCCTGTGACTAACCACCTGGATAGTTCATGGTGGCTCCCTGTGGCTAACCACCAGGATAGTTCATGGTGGATCCCTGTGTCTAACCACCTGGATAGTTCCATGGTGGCTCCCTGTGTCTAACCACCTGGATAGTTCATGGTGACTCCCTGTGGCTAACCACCAGGATAGTTCCATGGTGGCTCCCTGTAACTAACCACCAGGATAGTTCATGGTGGCTCCCTGTGGCTAACCACCAGGATAGTTCCATGGTGACTCCCTGTGACTAACTACCTGGATAGTTCATGGTGGCTCCCTGTGACTAACCACCTGGATAGTTCCATGGTGGCTCCCTGTGACTAACCACCTGGATAGTTCATGTTGACTCCCTGTGACTAACCACCTGGATAGTTCCATGGTGGCTCCCTGTGACTCACCACCAGGCTAGTTCCATGGTGGCTCCCTGTGACTAACCACCTGGATAGTTCATGGTGGCTCCCTGTGTCTAACCACCAGGATAGTTCATGGTGGCTCCCTGTGTCTAACCACCAGGATAGTTCATGGTGGCTCCCTGTGACTAACCACCAGCATAGTTCATGGTGGCTCCCTGTGACTAACTACCTGGATAGTTCCATGGTGGCTCCCTGTGACTAACCACGTGGATTTTTACATGGTGGCTCCCTGTGACTAACCACCTGGATAGTTCCATGGTGGCTCCCTGTGACTAACTACCTGGATAGTTCCATGGTGGCTCCCTGTGACTAACCACCAGGATAGTTCCATGGTGACTCCCTGTGACTAACCACCTATATAGTTCATGGTGACTCCCTGTGACTAACCACCTGGATAGTTCCATGGTGGCTCCCTGTGACTAACCACCTGGATAGTTCATGGTGGCTCCGTGTGACTAACCACATGGATAGTTCATGGTGGCTCCCTGTGTCTAACCACCAGGATAGTTCATGGTGGCTCCCTGTGACTAACTACCTGGATAGTTCCATGGTGGCTCCCTGTGACTAACTACCTGGATAGTTCCATGGTGGCTCCCTGTGACTAACCACCTGGATAGTTCCATGGTGGCTCCCTGTGACTAACCACCAGGATAGTTCCATGGTGGCTCCCTGTGACTAACCACCAGGATAGTTCATGGTGGCTCCCTGTGTCTAACCACCAAGATAGTTCCATGGTGACTCCCTGTGACTAACTACCTGGATAGTTCATGGTGGCTCCCTGTGACTAACCACCTGGATAGTTCCATGGTGGCTCCCTGTGACTAACCACCTGGATAGTTCATGGTGGCTCCCTGTGTCTAACAACCAGGATAGTTCATGGTGGCTCCCTGTGTCTAACCACCAGGATAGTTCCATGGTGGCTCCCTGTGACTAACCACCAGGATAGTTCATGGTGGCTCCCTGTGACTAACCACCAGGATAGTTCCATGGTGGCTCCCTGTGACTAACCACCAGGATAGTTCCATGGTGGCTCCCTGTGTCTAACGACCAGGATAGTTCATGGTGGCTCCTTGTGTCTAACCACCAGGATAGTTCATGGTGGCTCCCTGTGTCTAACCACCAGGATAGTTCCATGGTGGCTCCCTGTGACTAACTACCTGGATAGTTCATGGTGGCTCCCTGTGTCTAACCACCTGGATAGTTCCATGGTGGCTCCCTGTGACTAACCACCAGGATAGTTCATGGTGGCTCCCTGTGACTAACCACCTGGATAGTTCATGGTGGCTCCCTGTGGCTAACCACCAGGATAGTTCATGGTGGATCCCTGTGTCTAACCACCTGGATAGTTCCATGGTGGCTCCCTGTGTCTAACCACCTGGATAGTTCATGGTGACTCCCTGTGGCTAACCACCAGGATAGTTCCATGGTGGCTCCCTGTAACTAACCACCAGGATAGTTCATGGTGGCTCCCTGTGGCTAACCACCAGGATAGTTCCATGGTGACTCCCTGTGACTAACTACCTGGATAGTTCATGGTGGCTCCCTGTGACTAACCACCTGGATAGTTCCATGGTGGCTCCCTGTGACTAACCACCTGGATAGTTCATGTTGACTCCCTGTGACTAACCACCTGGATAGTTCCATGGTGGCTCCCTGTGACTAACCACCAGGCTAGTTCCATGGTGGCTCCCTGTGACTAACCACCTGGATAGTTCATGGTGGCTCCCTGTGACTAACCACCTGGATAGTTCATGGTGGCTCCCTGTGTCTAACCACCAGGATAGTTCATGGTGGCTCCCTGTGTCTAACCACCAGGATAGTTCATGGTGGCTCCCTGTGACTAACCACCAGGATAGTTCATGGTGGTTCCCTGTGACTAACTACCTGGATAGTTCCATGGTGGCTCCCTGTGACTAACCACGTGGATTTTTCCATGGTGGCTCCCTGTGACTAACCACCTGGATAGTTTCATGGTGGCTCCCTGTGACTAACTACCTGGATAGTTCCATGGTGGCTCCCTGTGACTAACCACCAGGATAGTTCCATGGTGACTCCCTGTGACTAACCACCTGGATAGTTCATGGTGACTCCCTGTGACTAACCACCTGGATAGTTCCATGGTGGCTCCCTGTGACTAACCACCTGGATAGTTCATGGTGGCTCCGTGTGACTAACCACATGGATAGTTCATGGTGGCTCCCTGTGTCTAACCACCAGGATAGTTCATGGTGGCTCCCTGTGACTAACTACCTGGATAGTTCCATGGTGGCTCCCTGTGACTAACTACCTGGATAGTTCCATGGTGGCTCCCTGTGACTAACCACCTGGATAGTTCCATGGTGGCTCCCTGTGACTAACCACCTGGATAGTTCATGGTGGCTCCCTGTGTCTAACCACCAGGATAGTTCATGGTGGCTCCCTGTGTCTAACCACCAGGATAGTTCCATGGTGGCTCCCTGTGACTAACCACCAGGATAGTTCATGGTGGCTCCCTGTGACTAACCACCAGGATAGTTCCATGGTGGCTCCCTGTGACTAACCACCAGGATAGTTCCATGGTGGCTCCCTGTGTCTAACGACCAGGATAGTTCATGGTGGCTCCTTGTGTCTAACCACCAGGATAGTTCATGGTGGCTCCCTGTGTCTAACCACCAGGATAGTTCCATGGTGGCTCCCTGTGACTAACTACCTGGATAGTTCCATGGTGGCTCCCTGTGACTAACCACCTGGATAGTTCCATGGTGGCTCCCTGTGACTAACCACCAGGATAGTTCATGGTGACTCCCTGTGACTAACCACCAGGATAGTTCATGGTGACTCCCTGTGACTAACCACCTGGATAGTTCCATGGTGACTCCCTGTGACTAACCACCTGGATAGTTCATGGTGGCTCCCTGTGACTAACTACCTGGATAGTTTAATGGTGACTCCCTGTGACTAACCACCTTGATAGTTCCATGGTGGCTCCCTGTGACTAACCACCAGGATAGTTCCATGGTGGCTCCCTGTGACTAACCACCTGGATAGTTCCATGGTGACTCCCTGTGACTAACTACCTGGATAGTTCCATGGTGACTCCCTGTGACTAACTACCTCGATAGTTCATGGTGGCTCCCTGTGACTAACCACCTGGATAGTTCATGGTGGCTCCCTGTGACTAACTACCTGGATAGTTCCATGGTGACTCCCTGTGACTAACCACCTGGATAGTTCCATGGTGGCTCCCTGTGACTAACCACCTGGATAGTTCATGGTGGCTCCCTGTGACTAACTACCTGGATAGGTCCATGGTGGCTCCCTGTGACTAACCACCTGGATAGTTCATGGTGGCTCCCTGTGACTAACCACCTGGATAGTTCATGGTGGCTCCCTGTGACTAACTACCTGGATAGTTCTTGGTGGCTCCCTGTGACTAACTACCTGGATAGTTCATAGTGGCTCCCGGTGACTAACTACCTGGATAGTTCCATGGTGGCTCCCTGTGTCTAACCACCTGGATAGTTCACGGTGGCTCCCTGTGACTAACCACCTGGATAGTTCATGGTGGCTCCCTGTGACTAACCACCTGGATAGTTCATGGTGGCTCCCTGTGACTTACTACCTGGATAGTTCATGGTGGGTCCCTGTGACTAACTACCTGGATAGTTTCATGGTGGCTCCCTGTGTCTAACCACTTGGATAGTTCCATGGTGGTGCCCTGTGACTAACCAGCAGGATAGTTCCATGGTGGCTCCCTGTGATCAACCACCTGGATAGTTTCATAGTGGCTCCTTGTGACTAACCACCTGGATAGTTCCATGGTGGTGCCCTGTGACTAACCACCAGGATAGTTCCCTGGTGGCTCCCTGTGACTAACCACCTGGATAGTTCATGGTGGCTCCCTGTGACTAACCACCTGGATAGTTCATGGTGGCTCCCTGTGTCTAACCACCAGGATAGTTCATGGTGACTCCCTGTGACTAACCACCAGGATAGTTCCATGGTGGCTCCCTGTGACTAACCACCTGGATAGTTCATGGTGTCTCCCTGTGTCTAACCACCAGGATAGTTCCATGGTGGATCCCTGTGACTAAACACCTGGATAGTTCATGGTGGCTCCTTGTGTCTAACCACCAGGATAGTTCATGGTGGCTCCCTGTGTCTAACCACCAGGATAGTTCCCTGGTGGCTCCCTGTGTCTAACCACCAGGATAGTTCCCTGGTGGCTCCCTGTGACTAACCACCTGGATAGTTCATGGTGGCTCCCTGTGAATAACCACCAGGATAGTTCATGGTGGCTCCCTGTGTCTAACCATCAGGATAGTTCATGGTGGCTCCCTGTGTCTAACCACCAGGATAGTTCATGGTGACTACCTGTGTCTAACCACCAGGATAGTTCCATGGTGGCTCCCTGTGACTAACCACGTGGATAGTTCATGGTGTCTCCCTGTGTCTAACCACCAGGATAGTTCCATGGTGGCTCCCTGTGACTAACCACCTGGATAGTTCATGGTGTCTCCCTGTGACTAACCACCTGGATAGTTCATGGTGGCTCCCTGTGTCTAACCACCAGGATAGTTCCATGGTGGCTCCCTGTGTCTAGCCACCAGGATTGTTCATGGTGGCTCCCTGTGTCTAACTACCTGGATAATTCCATGGTGGCTCCCTGTGACTACCTGGATAGTTCCATGGTGGCTCCCTGTGACTAACCACCTGGATAGTTCCATGGTGGTGCCCTGTGACTAACTACCTGGATAGTTCCATGGTGGCTCCCTGTGACTAACCACCAGGATAGTTCATGGTGGCTCCCTGTGACTAACCACCTGGATGGTTCCATGGTGGCTCCCTGTGACTAACCACCAGGATAGTTCATGGTGGCTCCCTGTGACTAACCACCTGGATAGTTCCATTGTGGCTCCCTGTGACTAACCACCTGGATAGTTCATAGTGGCTCCCTGTGTCTAACCACCAGGATAGTTCATGGTGACTCCCTGTGACTAACTACCAGGATAGTTCATGGTGGCTCCCTGTGACTAACCACCAGGATAGTTCATGGTGGCTCCCTTTGACTAACTACCTGGATAGTTCCATGGTGGCTCCCTGTGACTAACTACCTGGATAGTGGCAGGGTGGCTCCCTGTGACTACCTGGATAGTTCCATGGTGGCTCCCTGTGACTAACTACCTGGATAGTTCCATGGTGGCTCCCTGTGACTAACCACCTGGATAGTTCATGGTGGCTCCCTGTGACTAACTACCTGGATAGTTCCATGGTGACTCCCTGTGACTAACCACCTGGATAGTTCATGGTGGCTCCCTGTGACTAACCACCTGGATAGTTCATGGTGGCTCCCTGTGTCTAACCACCTGGATAGTTCCATGGTGACTCCCTGTGACTAACCACCAGGATAGTTCGTGATGGCTCCCTGTGACTAACTACCTGGGTAGTTCATGGTGGCTCCCTGTGACTAACCACCTGGATAGTTCATGGTGGCTCCCTGTGACTAACTACCTGAATAGTTCTTGGTGGCTCCCTGTGACTACCTGGATAGTTCATGGTGGCTCCCTGTGACTAACCACCAGGATAGTTCATGGTGGCTCCCTGTGGCTAACCACCTGGATAGTTCATGGTGGCTCCCTGTGTCTAACCACCAGGATAGTTCATGGTGGCTCCCTGTGTCTAACCACCTGGATACTTCATGGTGGCTCCCTGTGACTAACTACCTGGATAGTTCATGGTGGCTCCCTGTGACTAACCACCTGGATAGTTCATGGTGGCTCCCTGTGACTAACTACCTGGATAGTTCATGGTGGCTCCCTGTGACTAACCACCTGGATACTTCATGGTGGCTCCCTGTGACTAACTACCTGGATAGTTCATGGTGGCTCCCTGTGACTAACCACCTGGATAGTTCATGGTGGCTCCCTGTGACTAACTACCTGGATAGTTCATGGTGGCTCCCTGTGACTAACCACCTGGATAGTTCATGGTGGCTCCCTCAGTCTAACCACCAGGATAGTTCATGGTGGCTCCCTGTGGCTAACCACCAGGATAGTTCATGGTGGCACCCTGTGGCTAACCACCTGGATAGTTCCATGGTGTCTCCCTGTGACTAACCACCAGGATAGTTCATGGTGGCACCCTGTGGCTAACCACCTGGATAGTTCCATGGTGGCTCCCTGTGACTAACCACCAGGATAGTTCATAGTGGCACCCTGTGGCTAACCACCTGGATAGTTCCATGGTGACTCCCTGTGACTAACTACCAGGATAGTTCATGGTGGCTCCCTGTGACTAACCACCAGCATAGTTCATGGTGGCTCCCTGTGACTAACTACCTGGATAGTCCCATGGTGGCTCCCTGTGACTACCTGGATAGTTCCATGGTGGCTCCCTGTGACTAACGACCTGGATAGTTCATGGTGGCTCCCTGTGACTAACTACCTGGATAGTTCCATGGTGACTCCCTGTGACTAACCACCTGGATAGTTCATGGTGGCTCCCTGTGACTAACCACCTGGATAGTTCATGGTGGCTCCCTGTGACTAACTACCTGGATAGTTCATGGTGGCTCCCTGTGACTAACTACCTGGATAGTTCATAGTGGCTCCCTGTGACTAACTACCCGGATAGTTCCATGGTGGCTCCCTGTGTCTAACCACCTGGATAGTTCATGGTGGCTCCCTGTGTCTAACCACCAGGATAGTTCATGGTGGCTCCCTGTGTCTAACCACCTGGATAGTTCATGGTGGCGCCCTTTGACTAACCACCTGGATAGTTTATGGTGGCTCCCTGTGACTAACTACCTGGATAGTTCCATGGTGGCTCCCTGTGACTAACTACCTGGATAGTTCCATGGTGGCTCCCTGTGACTAACCACCTGGATAGTTCATGGTGGCGCCCTTTGACTAACCACCTGGATAGTTTATGGTGGCTCCCTGTGACTAACTACCTGGATAGTTCCATGGTGGCTCCCTGTGACTAACCACCTGGATAGTTCATGGTGGCTCCCTGTGTCTAACCACCTGGATAGTTCCATGGTGACTCCCTGTGACTAACCACCAGGATAGTTCATGGTGGCTCCCTGTGACTAACCACCTGGATAGTTCATGGTGGCTCCCTGTGTCTAACCACCTGGATAGTTCATGGTGGCTCCCTGTGTCTAACCACCTGGATAGTTCCATGGTGACTCCCTGTGACTAACCACCAGGATAGTTCATGGTGGCTCCCTGTGACTACCTGGATAGTTCATGGTGGCTCCCTGTGACTAACCACCTGGATAGTTCATGGTGGCTCCCTGTGACTAACTACCTGGATAGTTCATGGTGGCTCCCTGTGAATAACTACCTGGATAGTTCATGGTGGCTCCCTGTGACTAACCACCAGGAAAGTTCATGGTGGCTCCCTGTGGCTAACCACCTGGATAGTTCATGGTGGCTCCCTGTGACTAACCACCTGGATAGTTCCATGGTGGCTCCGTGTGACTAACCACCAGGATAGTTCATGGTGGCTCCCTGTGACTAACCACCAGGATAGTTCATGGTGGCTCCCTGTGACTAACCACCTGGATAGTTCCATGGTGGCTCCCTGTGACTAACCACCTGGATAGTTCACGGTGGCTCCCTGTGTCTAACCACCAGGATAGTTCATGGTGACTCCCTGTGACTAACTACCAGGATAGTTCATGGTGGCTCCCTGTGACTAACCACCAGGATAGTTCATGGTGGCTTCCTGTGACTAACTACCTGGATAGTTCCATGGTGGCTCCCTGTGACTAACTATCTGGATAGTTCACGGTGGCTCCCTGTGTCTAACCACCAGGATAGTTCATGGTGACTCCCTGTGACTAACTACCAGGATAGTTCATGGTGGCTCCCTGTGACTAACCACCAGGATAGTTCATGGTGTCTCCCTGTGTCTAACCACCAGGATAGTTCCATGGTGGCTCCCTGTGACTAACCACCTGGATAGTTCATGGTGTCTCCCTGTGACTAACCACCTGGATAGTTCATGGTGGCTCCCTGTGTCTAACCACCAGGATAGTTCCATAGTGGCTCCCTGTGTCTAGCCACCAGGATTGTTCATGGTGGCTCCCTGTGTCTAACTACCTGGATAATTCCATGGTGGCTCCCTGTGACTACCTGGATAGTTCCATGGTGGCTCCCTGTGACTAACCACCTGGATAGTTCCATGGTGGTGCCCTGTGACTAACTACCTGGATAGTTCCATGGTGGCTCCCTGTGACTAACCACCAGGATAGTTCATGGTGGCTCCCTGTGACTAACCACCTGGATGGTTCCATGGTGGCTCCCTGTGACTAACCACCAGGATAGTTCATGGTGGCTCCCTGTGACTAACCACCTGGATAGTTCCATTGTGGCTCCCTGTGACTAACCATCTGGATAGTTCATAGTGGCTCCCTGTGTCTAACCACCAGGATAGTTCATGGTGACTCCCTGTGACTAACTACCAGGATAGTTCATGGTGGCTCCCTGTGACTAACCACCAGGATAGTTCATGGTGGCTCCCTTTGACTAACTACCTGGATAGTTCCATGGTGGCTCCCTGTGACTAACTACCTGGATAGTGGCAGGGTGGCTCCCTGTGACTACCTGGATAGTTCCATGGTGGCTCCCTGTGACTAACTACCTGGATAGTTCCATGGTGGCTCCCTGTGACTAACCACCTGGATAGTTCATGGTGGCTCCCTGTGACTAACTACCTGGATAGTTCCATGGTGACTCCCTGTGACTAACCACCTGGATAGTTCATGGTGGCTCCCTGTGACTAACCACCTGGATAGTTCATGGTGGCTCCCTGTGTCTAACCACCTGGATAGTTCCATGGTGACTCCCTGTGACTAACCACCAGGATAGTTCGTGATGGCTCCCTGTGACTAACTACCTGGGTAGTTCATGGTGGCTCCCTGTGACTAACCACCTGGATAGTTCATGGTGGCTCCCTGTGACTAACTACCTGAATAGTTCATGGTGGCTCCCTGTGACTACCTGGATAGTTCATGGTGGCTCCCTGTGACTAACCACCAGGATAGTTCATGGTGGCTCCCTGTGGCTAACCACCTGGATAGTTCATGGTGGCTCCCTGTGTCTAACCACCAGGATAGTTCATGGTGGCTCCCTGTGTCTAACCACCTGGATAGTTCCATGGTGACTCCCTGTGACTAACCACCAGGATATTTCATGGTGGCTCCCTGTGACTAACTACCTGGATAGTTCATGGTGGCTCCCTGTGACTAACCACCTGGATAGTTCATGGTGGCTCCCTGTGACTAACTACCTGGATAGTTCATGGTGGCTCCCTGTGACTAACCACCTGGATAGTTCATGGTGGCTCCCTCAGTCTAACCACCAGGATAGTTCATGGTGGCTCCCTGTGGCTAACCACCAGGATAGTTCATGGTGGCACCCTGTGGCTAACCACCTGGATAGTTCCATGGTGTCTCCCTGTGACTAACCACCAGGATAGTTCATGGTGGCACCCTGTGGCTAACCACCTGGATAGTTCCATGGTGGCTCCCTGTGACTAACCACCAGGATATTTCATAGTGGCACCCTGTGGCTAACCACCTGGATAGTTCCATGATGACTCCCTGTGACTAACTACCAGGATAGTTCATGGTGGCTCCCTGTGACTAACCACCAGCATAGTTCATGGTGGCTCCCTGTGACTAACTACCTGGATAGTTCCATGGTGGCTCCCTGTGACTACCTGGATAGTTCCATGGTGGCTCCCTGTGACTAACGACCTGGATAGTTCATGGTGGCTCCCTGTGACTAACTACCTGGATAGTTCCATGGTGACTCCCTGTGACTAACCACCTGGATAGTTCATGGTGGCTCCCTGTGACTAACCACCTGGATAGTTCATGGTGGCTCCCTGTGACTAACTACCTGGATAGTTCATGGTGGCTCCCTGTGACTAACTACCTGGATAGTTCATAGTGGCTCCCTGTGACTAACTACCCGGATAGTTCCATGGTGGCTCCCTGTGTCTAACCACCTGGATAGTTCATGGTGGCTCCCTGTGTCTAACCACCAGGATAGTTCATGGTGGCTCCCTGTGTCTAACCACCTGGATAGTTCATGGTGGCGCCCTTTGACTAACCACCTGGATAGTTTATGGTGGCTCCCTGTGACTAACTACCTGGATAGTTCCATGGTGGCTCCCTGTGACTAACTACCTGGATAGTTCCATGGTGGCTCCCTGTGACTAACCACCTGGATAGTTCATGGTGGCGCCCTTTGACTAACCACCTGGATAGTTTATGGTGGCTCCCTGTGACTAACTACCTGGATAGTTCCATGGTGGCTCCCTGTGACTAACCACCTGGATAGTTCATGGTGGCTCCCTGTGTCTAACCACCTGGATAGTTCCATGGTGACTCCCTGTGACTAACCACCAGGATAGTTCATGGTGGCTCCCTGTGACTAACCACCTGGATAGTTCATGGTTGCTCCCTGTGACTAACCACCTGGATAGTTCATGGTGGCTCCCTGTGTCTAACCACCTGGATAGTTCCATGGTGACTCCCTGTGACTAACCACCAGGATAGTTCATGGTGGCTCCCTGTGACTACCTGGATAGTTCATGGTGGCTCCCTGTGACTAACCACCTGGATAGTTCATGGTGGCTCCCTGTGACTAACTACCTGGATAGTTCATGGTGGCTCCCTGTGAATAACTACCTGGATAGTTCATGGTGGCTCCCTGTGACTAACCACCAGGATAGTTCATGGTGGCTCCCTGTGGCTAACCACCTGGATAGTTCATGGTGGCTCCCTGTGACTAACCACCTGGATAGTTCCATGGTGGCTCCCGTGTGACTAACCACCAGGATAGTTCATGGTGGCTCCCTGTGACTAACCACCAGGATAGTTCATGGTGGCTCCCTGTGACTAACCACCTGGATAGTTCCATGGTGGCTCCCTGTGACTAACCACCTGGATAGTTCACTGGTGGCTCCCTGTGTCTAACCACCAGGATAGTTCATGGTGACTCCCTGTGACTAACTACCAGGATAGTTCATGGTGGCTCCCTGTGACTAACCACCAGGATAGTTCATGGTGGCTTCCTGTGACTAACTACCTGGATAGTTCCATGGTGGCTCCCTGTGACTAACTATCTGGATAGTTCCATGGTGGCTCCCTGTGATTAACTACCTGGATAGTTCCATGGTGGCTCCCTGTGACTAACCACCTGGATAGTTCATGGTGGCTCCCTGTGACTAACTACCTGAATAGTTTATGGTGGCTCCCTGTGACTAACCACCTGGATAGTTCATGGTGGCTCCCTGTGTCTAACCACCAGGATAGTTCATGGTGGCTCCCTGTGGCTAACCACCAGGATAGTTCATGGTGGCACCCTGTGGCTAACCACCTGGATAGTTTCATGGTGGCTCCCTGTGACTAACCACCAGGATAGTTCATGGTGGCTCCCTGTGGCTAACCACCTGGATAGTTCCATTGTGACTCCCTGTGACTAACCACCTGGATAGTTCATGGTGGCTCCCTGTGACTAACCACCTGGATAGTTCATGGTGGCTCCCTGTGACTAACTACCTGGATAGTTCATGGTGGCTCACTGTGACTAACTACCTGGATAGTTCATAGTGGCTCCCTGTGACTAACTACCCGGATAGTTCCATGGTGGCTCCCTGTGGCTAACCACCAGGATAGTTCATGGTGGCTCCCTGTGTCTAACCACCAGGATAGTTCATGGTGGCTCCCTGTGTCTAACCACCTGGATAGTTCATGGTGGCTCCCTTTGACTAACCACCTGGATAGGTCATGGTGGCTCCCTGTGACTAACTACCTGGATAGTTCCATGGTGGCTCCCTGTGACTAACTACCTGGATAGTTCCATGGTGGCTCCCTGTGACTAACCACCTGGATAGTTCATGGTGGCTCCCTGTGACTAACTACCTGGATAGTTCCATGGTGACTCCCTGTGACTAACCACCTGGATAGTTCATGGTGGCTCCCTGTGACTAACCACCTGGATAGTTCATGGTGGCTCCCTGTGTCTAACCACCTGGATAGTTCCATGGTGACTCCCTGTGACTAACCACCAGGATAGTTCATGGTGGCTCCCTGTGACTAACTACCTGGATAGTTCATGGTGGCTCCCTGTGACTAACCACCTGGATAGTTCATGGTGGCTCCCTGTGACTAACTACCTGGATAGTTCATGGTGGCTCCCTGTGACTAACTACCTGGATAGTTCATGGTGGCTCCCTGTGACTAACCACCAGGATAGTTCATGGTGGCTCCCTGTGGCTAACCACCTGGATAGTTCATGGTGGCTCCCTGTGTCTAACCACCAGGATAGTTCATGGTGGCTCCCTGTGTCTAACCACCTGGATAGTTCCATGGTGACTCCCTGTAACTGACTACCTGGATAGTTCATGGTGGCTCCCTCTGACTAACCACCTGGATAGTTCCATGGTGGCTCCCTGTGACTAACCACCTGGATAGTTAATGGTGACTCCCTGTGACTAACCACCTGGATAGTTCCATGGTGGCTCCCTGTGACTAACTACCAGGATAGTTCCATGGTGGCTCCCCGTGACTAACCACCTGGATAGTTCATGGTGGCTCCCTGTGTCTAACCACCAGGATAGTTCATGGTGGCTCCCTGTGTCTAACCACCAGGATAGTTCATGGTGGCTCCCTGTGTCTAACCACCAGGATAGTTCATGGTGGCTCCCTGTGACTAACCACCAAGATAGTTCATGGTGGCTCCCTGTGACTAACTACCTGGATAGTTCCATGGTGGCTCCCTGTGACTAACCACCTGGATAGTTCCATGGTGGCTCCCTGTGTCTAACCACCTGGATAGTTCCATGGTGACTCCCTGTGACTAACCACCAGGATACTTCATGGTGGCTCCCTGTGACTAACTACCTGGATAGTTCATGGTGGCTCCCTGTGACTAACCACCTGGATAGTTCATGGTGGCTCCCTGTGATTAACTACCTGGATTGTTCATAGTGGCTCCCTGTGACTAACCACCTGGATAGTTCCATGGTGGCTCCTTGTGACTGACTACCTGGATAGGTCATGGTGGCTCCCTGAGACTAACCACCTGGATAGTTCCATGGTCGCTCCCTGTGACTAACTACCTGGATAGTTCATAGTGGCTCCCTGTGACTAACCACCTGGATAGTTCATGGTGGCTCCCTGTGTCTAACCACCAGGATAGTTCATGGTGGCTCCCTGTGGCTAACTACCAGGATAGTTCATGGTGGCACCCTGTGGCTAACCACCTGGATAGTTCCATGGTGGCTCCCTGTGACTAACCACCAGGATAGTTCATGGTGGCTCCCTGTGGCTAACCACCTGGATAGTTACCATGGTGGCTCCTTGTGACTAACTACCTGGATAGTTCATGGTGGCTCCCTGTGACTAACCACCTGGATAGTTCCATGGTGGCTCCCTGTGACTAACCACCTGGATAGTTCATGGTGACTCCCTGTGACTAACCACCTGGATAGTTCCATGGTGGCTCCCTGTGACTAACTACCAGGATAGTTCCATGGTGGCTCCCTGTGACTAACCACCTGGATAGTTCATGGTGGCTCCCTGTGTCTAACCACCAGGATAGTTCATGGTGGCTCCCTGTGTCTAACCACCAGGATAGTTCATGGTGGCTCCCTGTGACTAACTACCTGGATAGTTCCATGGTGGCTCCCTGTGACTAACTACCTGGATAGTTCATGGTGGCTCCCTGTGACTAACTACCTGGATAGTTCCATGGTGGCTCCCTGTGACTAACTACCTGGATAGTTCATGGTGGCTCCCTGTGTCTAACCACCTGGATAGTTCCATGGTGACTCCCTGTGACTAACCACCTGGATAGTTCATGGTGGCTCCCTGTGACTAACTACCTGGATAGTTCATGGTGGCTCCCTGTGACTAACCACCTGGATAGTTCATTGTGGCTCCCTGTGACTAACTACCTGGATAGTTCATGGTGGCTCCCTGTGACTAACCACCTGGATAGTTCATGGTGGCTCCCTGTGTCTAACCACCAGGATAGTTCATGGTGGCTCCCTGTGGCTAACCACCAGGATAGTTCATGGTGGCACCCTGTGGCTAACCACCTGGATAGTTCCATGGTGGCTCCCTGTGACTAACCACCAGGATAGTTCATGGTGGCTCCCTGTGGCTAACTACCTGGATAGTTCCATGGTGGCTCCCTGTGACTAACTATCTGGATAGTTCCATGGTGGCTCCCTGTGACTAACTACCTGGATAGTTCCATGGTGGCTCCCTGTGACTAACCACCTGGATAGTTCATGGTGGCTCCCTGTGACTAACTACCTGGATAGTTCATGGTGGCTCCCTGTGACTAACCACCTGGATAGTTCATGGTGGCTCCCTGTGTCTAACCACCAGGATAGTTCATGGTGGCTCCCTGTGGCTAACCACCAGGATAGTTCATGGTGGCACCCTGTGGCTAACCACCTGGATAGTTTCATGGTGGCTCCCTGTGACTAACCACCAGGATAGTTCATGGTGGCTCCCTGTGGCTAACCACCTGGATAGTTCCATGGTGACTCCCTGTGACTAACCACCTGGATAGTTCATGGTGGCTCCCTGTGACTAACCACCTGGATAGTTCATGGTGGCTCCCTGTGACTAACTACCTGGATAGTTCATGGTGGCTCACTGTGACTAACTACCTGGATAGTTCACATGGTGGCTCCCTGTGACTAACTACCCGGATAGTTCCATGGTGGCTCCCTGTAGCTAACCACCATGGATAGTTCATGGTGGCTCCCTGTGTCTAACCACCAGGATAGTTCATGGTGGCTCCCTGTGTCTAACCACCTGGATAGTTCATGGTGGCTCCCTGTGACTAACCACCTGGATAGTTCATGGTGGCTCCCTGTGACTAACTACCTGGATAGTTCCATGGTGGCTCCCTGTGACTAACTACCTGGATAGTTCCATGGTGGCTCCCTGTGACTAACCACCTGGATAGTTCATGGTGGCTCCCTGTGACTAACTACCTGGATAGTTCCATGGTGACTCCCTGTGTCTAACCACCAGGATAGTTCATGGTGGCTCCCTGTGTCTAACCACCTGGATAGTTCATGGTGGCTCCCTGTGTCTAACCACCTGGATAGTTCATGGTGGCTCCCTGTGACTAACCACCAGGATAGTTCATGGTGGCTCCCTGTGACTAACTACCTGGATAGTTCATGGTGGCTCCCTGTGACTAACCACCTGGATAGTTCATGGTGGCTCCCTGTGACTAACTACCTGGATAGTTCATGGTGGCTCCCTGTGACTAACTACCTGGATAGTTCATGGTGGCTCCCTGTGACTAACCACCAGGATAGTTCATGGTGGCTCCCTGTGGCTAACCACCTGGATAGTTCATGGTGGCTCCCTGTGTCTAACCACCAGGATAGTTCATGGTGGCTCCCTGTGTCTAACCACCTGGATAGTTCCATGGTGACTCCCTGTAACTGACTACCTGGATAGTTCATGGTGGCTCCCTGTGACTAACCACCTGGATAGTTCCATGGTGGCTCCCTGTGACTAACCACCTGGATAGTTAATGGTGACTCCCTGTGACTAACCACCTGGATAGTTCCATGGTGGCTCCCTGTGACTAACTACCAGGATAGTTCCATGGTGGCTCCCTGTGACTAACCACCTGGATAGTTCATGGTGGCTCCCTGTGTCTAACCACCAGGATAGTTCATGGTGGCTCCCTGTGTCTAACCACCAGGATAGTTCATGGTGGCTCCCTGTGTCTAACCACCAGGATAGTTCATGGTGGCTCCCTGTGACTAACCACCAGGATAGTTCATGGTGGCTCCCTGTGACTAACTACCTGGATAGTTCCATGGTGGCTCCCTGTGACTAACCACCTGGATAGTTCCATGGTGGCTCCCTGTGTCTAACCACCTGGATAGTTCCATGGTGACTCCCTGTGACTAACCACCAGGATACTTCATGGTGGCTCCCTGTGACTAACTACCTGGATAGTTCATGGTGGCTCCCTGTGACTAACCACCTGGATAGTTCATGGTGGCTCCCTGTGACTAACTACCTGGATAGTTCATAGTGGCTCCCTGTGACTAACCACCTGGATAGTTCCATGGTGGCTCCCTGTGACTAACTACCTGGATAGTTCATGGTGGCTCCCTGTGTCTAACCACCTGGATAGTTCCATGGTGACTCCCTGTGACTAACCACCTGGATAGTTCATGGTGGCTCCCTGTGACTAACTACCTGGATAGTTCATGGTGGCTCCCTGTGACTAACCACCTGGATAGTTCATGGTGGCTCCCTGTGACTAACTACCTGGATAGTTCATGGTGGCTCCCTGTGACTAACCACCTGGATAGTTCATGGTGGCTCCCTGTGTCTAACCACCAGGATAGTTCATGGTGGCTCCCTGTGGCTAACCACCAGGATAGTTCATGGTGGCACCCTGTGGCTAACCACCTGGATAGTTCCATGGTGGCTCCCTGTGACTAACCACCAGGATAGTTCATGGTGGCTCCCTGTGGCTAACTACCTGGATAGTTCCATGGTGGCTCCCTGTGACTAACTATCTGGATAGTTCCATGGTGGCTCCCTGTGACTAACTACCTGGATAGTTCCATGGTGGCTCCCTGTGACTAACCACCTGGATAGTTCATGGTGGCTCCCTGTGACTAACTACCTGGATAGTTCATGGTGGCTCCCTGTGACTAACCACCTGGATAGTTCATGGTGGCTCCCTGTGTCTAACCACCAGGATAGTTCATGGTGGCTCCCTGTGGCTAACCACCAGGATAGTTCATGGTGGCACCCTGTGGCTAACCACCTGGATAGTTCATGGTGGCTCCCTGTGACTAACCACCAGGATAGTTCATGGTGGCTCCCTGTGGCTAACCACCTGGATAGTTCCATGGTGACTCCCTGTGACTAACCACCAGGATAGTTCATGGTGGCTCCCTGTGACTAACCACCTGGATAGTTCATGGTGGCTCCCTGTGACTAACTACCTGGATAGTTCATGGTGGCTCCCTGTGACTAACTACCTGGATAGTTCCATGGTGGCTCCCTGTGACTAACTACCTGGATAGTTCCATGGTGGCTCCCTGTGTCTAACCACCAGGATAGTTCATGGTGGCTCCCTGTGTCTAACCACCAGGATAGTTCATGGTGGCTCCCTGTGTCTAACCACCTGGATAGTTCATGGTGGCTCCCTGTGTCTAACCACCTGGATAGTTCATGGTGGCTCCCTGTGACTAACTACCTGGATAGTTCCATGGTGGCTCCCTGTGACTAACTACCTGGATAGTTCCATGGTGGCTCCCTGTGACTAACCACCTGGATAGTTCATGGTGGCTCCCTGTGACTACCTGGATAGTTCCATGGTGACTCCCTGTGACTAACCACCTGGATAGTTCATGGTGGCTCCCTGTGACTAACCACCTGGATAGTTCATGGTGGCTCCCTGTGTCTAACCACCTGGATAGTTCAATGGTGACTCCCTGTGACTAACCACCAGGATAGTTCATGGTGGCTCCCTGTGACTAACTACCTGGATAGTTCATGGTGGCTCCCTGTGACTAACCACCTGGATAGTTCATGGTGGCTCCCTGTGACTAACTACCTGGATAGTTCATGGTGGCTCCCTGTGACTAACTACCTGGATAGTTCATGGTGGCTCCCTGTGACTAACCACCAGGATAGTTCATGGTGGCTCCCTGTGGCTAACCACCTGGATAGTTCATGGTGGCTCCCTGTGTCTAACCACCAGGATAGTTCATGGTGGCTCCCTGTGTCTAACCACCTGGATAGTTCCATGGTGACTCCCTGTGACTAACTACCTGGATAGTTCATGGTGGCTCCCTGTGACTAACCACCTGGATAGTTCCATGGTGGCTCCCTGTGACTAACCACCTGGATAGTTAATGGTGACTCCCTGTGACTAACCACCTGGATAGTTCCATGGTGGCTCCCTGTGACTAACTACCAGGATAGTTCCATGGTGGCTCCCTGTGACTAACCACCTGGATAGTTCATGGTGGCTCCCTGTGTCTAACCACCAGGATAGTTCATGGTGGCTCCCTGTGTCTAACCACCAGGATAGTTCATGGTGGCTCCCTGTGTCTAACCACCAGGATAGTTCATGGTGGCTCCCTGTGACTAACCACCAGGATAGTTCATGGTGGCTCCCTGTGACTAACTACCTGGATAGTTCCATGGTGGCTCCCTGTGACTAACCACCTGGATAGTTCCATGGTGGCTCCCTGTGTCTAACCACCTGGATAGTTCCATGGTGACTCCCTGTGACTAACCACCAGGATAGTTCATGGTGGCTCCCTGTGACTAACTACCTGGATAGTTCATGGTGGCTCCCTGTGACTAACCACCTGGATAGTTCATGGTGGCTCCCTGTGACTAACTACCTGGATAGTTCATAGGTGGCTCCCTGTGACTAACCACCTGGATAGTTCCATGGTGGCTCCTGTGACTAACTACCTGGATAGTTCATGGTGGCTCCCTGTGACTAACCACCTGGATAGTTCATGGTCGCTCCCTGTGACTAACTACCTGGATAGTTCATAGGTGGCTCCCTGTGACTAACCACCTGGATAGTTCATGGTGGCTCCCTGTGTCTAACCACCAGGATAGTTCATGGTGGCTCCCTGTGGCTAACTACCAGGATAGTTCATGGTGGCACCCTGTGGCTAACCACCTGGATAGTTCCATGGTGGCTCCCTGTGACTAACCACCAGGATAGTTCATGGTGGCTCCCTGTGGCTAACCACCTGGATAGTACCATGGTGGCTCCTTGTGACTGACTACCTGGATAGTTCATGGTGGCTCCCTGTGACTAACCACCTGGATAGTTCCATGGTGGCTCCCTGTGACTAACCACCTGGATAGTTAATGGTGACTCCCTGTGACTAACCACCTGGATAGTTCCATGGTGGCTCCCTGTGACTAACTACCAGGATAGTTCCATGGTGGCTCCCTGTGACTAACCACCTGGATAGTTCATGGTGGCTCCCTGTGTCTAACCACCAGGATAGTTCATGGTGGCTCCCTGTGTCTAACCACCAGGATAGTTCATGGTGGCTCCCTGTGACTAACTACCTGGATAGTTCCATGGTGGCTCCCTGTGACTAACTACCTGGATAGTTCATGGTGGCTCCCTGTGACTAACTACCTGGATAGTTCCATGGTGGCTCCCTGTGACTAACTACCTGGATAGTTCATGGTGGCTCCCTGTGTCTAACCACCTGGATAGTTCCATGGTGACTCCCTGTGACTAACCACCTGGATAGTTCATGGTGGCTCCCTGTGACTAACTACCTGGATAGTTCATGGTGGCTCCCTGTGACTAACCACCTGGATAGTTCATTGTGGCTCCCTGTGACTAACTACCTGGATAGTTCATGGTGGCTCCCTGTGACTAACCACCTGGATAGTTCATGGTGGCTCCCTGTGTCTAACCACCAGGATAGTTCATGGTGGCTCCCTGTGGCTAACCACCAGGATAGTTCATGGTGGCACCCTGTGGCTAACCACCTGGATAGTTCCATGGTGGCTCCCTGTGACTAACCACCAGGATAGTTCATGGTGGCTCCCTGTGGCTAACCACCTGGATAGTTCCATGGTGGCTCCCTGTGACTAACTACCTGGATAGTTCCATGGTGGCTCCCTGTGACTAACTACCTGGATAGTTCCATGGTGCCTCCCTGTGACTAACCACCTGGATAGTTCATGGTGGCTCCCTGTGACTAACTACCTGGATAGTTCCATGGTGACTCCCTGTGTCTAACCACCAGGATAGTTCATGGTGGCTCCCTGTGACTAACCACCTGGATAGTTCATGGTGGCTCCCTGTGTCTAACCACCTGGATAGTTCATGGTGGCTCCCTGTGACTAACTACCTGGATAGTTCATGGTGGCTCCCTGTGTCTAACCACCAGGATAGTTCATGGTGGCTCCCTGTGACTAACCACCAGGATAGTTCATGGTGGCTCCCTGTGACTAACTACCTGGATAGTTCATGGTGGCTCCCTGTGACTAACCACCTGGATAGTTCATGGTGGCTCCCTGTGACTAACTACCTGGATAGTTCATGGTGGCTCCCTGTGACTAACCACCTGGATAGTTCATGGTGGCTCCCTGTGTCTAACCACCAGGATAGTTCATGGTGGCTCCCTGTGGCTAACCACCAGGATAGTTCATGGTGGCACCCTGTGGCTAACCACCTGGATAGTTCCATGGTGGCTCCCTGTGACTAACCACCAGGATAGTTCATGGTGGCACCCTGTGGCTAACCACCTGGATAGTTCCATGGTGGCTCCCTGTGACTAACCACCAGGATAGTTCATAGTGGCACCCTGTGGCTAACCACCTGGATAGTTCCATGGTGACTCCCTGTGACTAACTACCAGGATAGTTCATGGTGGCTCCCTGTGACTAACCACCAGCATAGTTCATGGTGGCTCCCTGTGACTAACTACCTGGATAGTTCCATGGTGGCTCCCTGTGACTACCTGGATAGTTCCATGGTGGCTCCCTGTGACTAACGACCTGGATAGTTCATGGTGGCTCCCTGTGACTAACTACCTGGATAGTTCCATGGTGACTCCCTGTGACTAACCACCTGGATAGTTCATGGTGGCTCTCCTGTGACTAACCACCTGGATAGTTCATGGTGGCTCCCTGTGACTAACTACCTGGATAGTTCATGGTGGCTCCCTGTGACTAACTACCTGGATAGTTCATAGGTGGCTCCCTGTGACTAACTACCTGGATAGTTCCATGGTGGCTCCCTGTGTCTAACCACCTGGATAGTTCATGGTGGCTCCCTGTGTCTAACCACCAGGATAGTTCATGGTGGCTCCCTGTGTCTAACCACCTGGATAGTTCATGGTGGCGCCCTGTGACTAACCACCTGGATAGTTCATGGTGGCTCCCTGTGACTAACTACCTGGATAGTTCCATGGTGGCTCCCTGTGACTAACTACCTGGATAGTTCCATGGTGGCTCCCTGTGACTAACCACCTGGATAGTTCATGGTGGCTCCCTGTGACTAACTACCTGGATAGTTCCATGGTGACTCCCTGTGACTAACCACCTGGATAGTTCATGGTGGCTCCCTGTGACTAACCACCTGGATAGTTCATGGTGGCTCCCTGTGTCTAACCACCTGGATAGTTCCATGGTGACTCCCTGTGACTAACCACCAGGATACTTCATGGTGGCTCCCTGTGACTAACTACCTGGATAGTTCATGGTGGCTCCCTGTGACTAACCACCTGGATAGTTCATGGTGGCTCCCTGTGACTAACTACCTGGATAGTTCATAGTGGCTCCCTGTGACTAACCACCTGGATAGTTCCATGGTGGCTCCTTGTGACTGACTACCTGGATAGTTCATGGTGGCTCCCTGTGACTAACCACCTGGATAGTTCCATGGTCGCTCCCTGTGACTAACTACCTGGATAGTTCATAGTGGCTCCCTGTGACTAACCACCTGGATAGTTCATGGTGGCTCCCTGTGTCTAACCACCAGGATAGTTCATGGTGGCTCCCTGTGGCTAACTACCAGGATAGTTCATGGTGGCACCTTGTGGCTAACCACCTGGATAGTTCCATGGTGGCTCCCTGTGACTAACCACCAGGATAGTTCATGGTGGCTCCCTGTGGCTAACCACCTGGATAGTACCATGGTGGCTCCTTGTGACTGACTACCTGGATAGTTCATGGTGGCTCCCTGTGACTAACCACCTGGATAGTTCCATGGTGGCTCCCTGTGACTAACCACCTGGATAGTTAATGGTGACTCCCTGTGACTAACCACCTGGATAGTTCCATGGTGGCTCCCTGTGACTAACTACCAGGATAGTTCCATGGTGGCTCCCTGTGACTAACCACCTGGATAGTTCATGGTGGCTCCCTGTGTCTAACCACCAGGATAGTTCATGGTGGCTCCCTGTGTCTAACCACCAGGATAGTTCATGGTGGCTCCCTGTGACTAACTACCTGGATAGTTCCATGGTGGCTCCCTGTGACTAACTACCTGGATAGTTCATGGTGGCTCCCTGTGACTAACTACCTGGATAGTTCCATGGTGGCTCCCTGTGACTAACTACCTGGATAGTTCATGGTGGCTCCCTGTGTCTAACCACCTGGATAGTTCCATGGTGACTCCCTGTGACTAACCACCTGGATAGTTCATGGTGGCTCCCTGTGACTAACTACCTGGATAGTTCATGGTGGCTCCCTGTGACTAACCACCTGGATAGTTCATTGTGGCTCCCTGTGACTAACTACCTGGATAGTTCATGGTGGCTCCCTGTGACTAACCACCTGGATAGTTCATGGTGGCTCCCTGTGTCTAACCACCAAGATAGTTCATGGTGGCTCCCTGTGGCTAACCACCAGGATAGTTCATGGTGGCACCCTGTGGCTAACCACCTGGATAGTTCCATGGTGGCTCCCTGTGACTAACCACCAGGATAGTTCATGGTGGCTCCCTGTGGCTAACCACCTGGATAGTTCCATGGTGGCTCCCTGTGACTAACTACCTGGATAGTTCCATGGTGGCTCCCTGTGACTAACTACCTGGATAGTTCCATGGTGCCTCCCTGTGACTAACCACCTGGATAGTTCATGGTGGCTCCCTGTGACTAACTACCTGGATAGTTCCATGGTGACTCCCTGTGACTAACCACCTGGATAGTTCATGGTGGCTCCCTGTGACTAACCACCTGGATAGTTCATGGTGGCTCCCTGTGTCTAACCACCTGGATAGTTCATGGTGGCTCCCTGTGACTAACTACCTGGATAGTTCATGGTGGCTCCCTGTGACTACCTGGATAGTTCATGGTGGCTCCCTGTGACTAACCACCAGGATACTTCATGGTGGCTCCCTGTGACTAACTACCTGGATAGTTCATGGTGGCTCCCTGTGACTAACCACCTGGATAGTTCATGGTGGCTCCCTGTGACTAACTACCTGGATAGTTCATGGTGGCTCCCTGTGACTAACCACCTGGATAGTTCATGGTGGCTCCCTGTGTCTAACCACCAGGATAGTTCATGGTGGCTCCCTGTGGCTAACCACCAGGATAGTTCATGGTGGCACCCTGTGGCTAACCACCTGGATAGTTCCATGGTGTCTCCCTGTGACTAACCACCAGGATAGTTCATGGTGGCACCCTGTGGCTAACCACCTGGATAGTTCCATGGTGGCTCCCTGTGACTAACCACCAGGATAGTTCATAGTGGCACCCTGTGTCTAACCACCTGGATAGTTCCATGGTGACTCCCTGTGACTAACTACCAGGATAGTTCATGGTGGCTCCCTGTGACTAACCACCAGCATAGTTCATGGTGGCTCCCTGTGACTAACTACCTGGATAGTTCCATGGTGGCTCCCTGTGACTACCTGGATAGTTCCATGGTGGCTCCCTGTGACTAACGACCTGGATAGTTCATGGTGGCTCCCTGTGACTAACTACCTGGATAGTTCCATGGTGACTCCCTGTGACTAACCACCTGGATAGTTCATGGTGGCTCTCTGTGACTAACCACCTGGATAGTTCATGGCGGCTCCCTGTGACTAACTACCTGGATAGTTCATGGTGGCTCCCTGTGACTAACTACCTGGATAGTTCATAGTGGCTCCCTGTGACTAACTACCCGGATAGTTCCATGGTGGCTCCCTGTGTCTAACCACCTGGATAGTTCATGGTGGCTCCCTGTGTCTAACCACCAGGATAGTTCATGGTGGCTCCCTGTGTCTAACCACCTGGATAGTTCATGGTGGCGCCCTTTGACTAACCACCTGGATAGTTCATGGTGGCTCCCTGTGACTAACTACCTGGATAGTTCCATGGTGGCTCCCTGTGACTAACTACCTGGATAGTTCCATGGTGGCTCCCTGTGACTAACCACCTGGATAGTTCATGGTGGCTCCCTGTGACTAACTACCTGGATAGTTCCATGGTGACTCCCTGTGACTAACCACCTGGATAGTTCATGGTGGCTCCCTGTGACTAACCACCTGGATAGTTCATGGTGGCTCCCTGTGTCTAACCACCTGGATAGTTCCATGGTGACTCCCTCCGACTAACCACCAGGATAGTTCATGGTGGCTCCCTGTGACTAACTACCTGGATAGTTCATGGTGGCTCCCTGTGACTAACCACCTGGATAGTTCATGGTGGCTCCCTGTGACTAACTACCTGGATAGTTCATGGTGGCTCCCTGTGAATAACTACCTGGATAGTTCATGGTGGCTCCCTGTGACTAACCACCAGGAAAGTTCATGGTGGCTCCCTGTGGCTAACCACCTGGATAGTTCATGGTGGCTCCCTGTGTCTAACCACCAGGATAGTTCATGGTGGCTCCCTGTGTCTAACCACCTGGATAGTTCCATGGTGACTCCCTGTGAAAAACCACCAGGATAGTTCATGGTGGCTCCCTGTGACTAACTACCTGGATAGTTCATGGTTGCTCCCTGTGACTAACCACCTGGATAGTTCATGGTGGCTCCCTGTGACTAACTACCTGGATAGTTCATGGTGGCTCCCTGTGACTAACCACCTGGATAGTTCATGGTGGCTCCCTGTGACTAACTACCTGGATAGTTCATGGTGGCTCCCTGTGACTAACCACCTGGATAGTTCATTGTGGCTCCGTGTGTCTATCCACCAGGATAGTTCATGGTGGCTCCCTGTGGCTAACCACCAGGATAGTTCATGGTGGCACCCTGTGGCTAACCACCTGGATAGTTCCATGGTGGCTCCCTGTGACTAACCACCAGGATAGTTCATGGTGGCTCCCTGTGGCTAACCACCTGGATAGTTCCATGGTGACTCCCTGTGACTAACCACCTGGATAGTTCATGGTGGCTCCCTGTGACTAACCACCTGGATAGTTCATGGTGGCTCCCTGTGACTAACTACCTGGATAGTTCATGGTGGCTCCCTGTGACTAACTACCTGGATAGTTCATAGTGGCTCCCTGTGACTAACTACCCGGATAGTTCCATGGTGGCTCCCTGTGTCTAACCACCTGGATAGTTCATGGTGGCTCCCTGTGTCTAACCACCAGGATAGTTCATGGTGGCTCCCTGTGTCTAACCACCTGGATAGTTCATGGTGGCTCCCTGTGACTAACCACCTGGATAGTAGTTCATGGTGGCTCCCTGTGACTAACTACCTGGATAGTTCATGGTGGCTCCTTGTGACTAACCACCTGGATAGTTCATGGTGGCTCCCTGTGTCTAACCACCAGGATAGTTCATGGTGGCTCCCTGTGGCTAACCACCTGGATAGTACCATGGTGGCTCCTTGTGACTGACTACCTGGATAGTTCATGGTGGCTCCCTGTGACTAACCACCTGGATAGTTCCATGGTGGCTCCCTGTGACTAACCACCTGGATAGTTAATGGTGACTCCCTGTGACTAACCACCTGGATAGTTCCATGGTGGCTCCCTGTGACTAACTACCAGGATAGTTCCATGGTGGCTCCCTGTGACTAACCACCTGGATAGTTCATGGTGGCTCCCTGTGTCTAACCACCAGGATAGTTCATGGTGGCTCCCTGTGTCTAACCACCAGGATAGTTCATGGTGGCTCCCTGTGTCTAACCACCAGGATAGTTCATGGTGGCTCCCTGTGACTAACCACCAGGATAGTTCATGGTGGCTCCCTGTGACTAACTACCTGGATAGTTCCATGGTGGCTCCCTGTGACTAACCATCTGGATAGTTCCATGGTGGCTCCCTGTGACTAACCACCTGGATAGTTCATGGTGGCTCCCTATGACTAACTACCTGGATAGTTCCATGGTGGCGCTCTGTGACTAACTACCTGGATAGTTCCATGGTGGCTCCCTGTGACTAACCACCTGGATAGTTCCATGGTGGCTCCCTGTGACTAACCACCAGGATAGTTCATAGTGGCTCCCTGTGACTAACCACCTGGATAGTT
The DNA here is from genome assembly GCF_040958095.1 of Procambarus clarkii. Classification (NCBI taxonomy): domain Eukaryota; kingdom Metazoa; phylum Arthropoda; class Malacostraca; order Decapoda; family Cambaridae; genus Procambarus; species Procambarus clarkii. The sequence continues at coordinate 41,816,651 of NC_091186.1, read as the reverse complement.
CCACGGTGGCTCCCTGTGACTAACCACCAGGATAGTTCATGGTGGCTCCCTGTGACTAACCACCTGGATAGTTCCATGGTGGCTCCGTGTGACTAACCACCAGGATAGTTCATGGTGGCTCCCTGTGACTAACCACCAGGATAGTTCATGGTGGCTCCCTGTGACTAACCACCTGGATAGTTCCATGGTGGCTCCCTGTGACTAACCACCTGGATAGTTCACTGGTGGCTCCCTGTGTCTAACCACCAGGATAGTTCATGGTGACTCCCTGTGACTAACTACCTGGATAGTTCATGGTGGCTCCCTGTGACTAACCACCAGGATAGTTCATGGTGGCTCCCTGTGACTAACTACCTGGATAGTTCCATGGTGGCTCCCTGTGACTAACTATCTGGATAGTTCCATGGTGGCTCCCTGTGACTAACTACCTGGATAGTTCCATGGTGGCTCCCTGTGACTAACCACCTGGATAGTTCATGGTGGCTCCCTGTGACTAACTACCTGGATAGTTTATGGTGGCTCCCTGTGACTAACCACCTGGATAGTTCATGGTGGCTCCCTGTGTCTAACCACCAGGATAGTTCATGGTGGCTCCCTGTGGCTAACCACCAGGATAGTTCATGGTGGCACCCTGTGGCTAACCACCTGGATAGTTTCATGGTGGCTCCCTGTGACTAACCACCAGGATAGTTCATGGTGGCTCCCTGTGGCTAACCACCTGGATAGTTCCATTGTGACTCCCTGTGACTAACCACCTGGATAGTTCATGGTGGCTCCCTGTGACTAACCACCTGGATAGTTCATGGTGGCTCCCTGTGACTAACTACCTGGATAGTTCATGGTGGCTCACTGTGACTAACTACCTGGATAGTTCATAGTGGCTCCCTGTGACTAACTACCCGGATAGTTCCATGGTGGCTCCCTGTGTCTAACCACCTGGATAGTTCATGGTGGCTCCCTGTGTCTAACCACCAGGATAGTTCATGGTGGCTCCCTGTGTCTAACCACCTGGATAGTTCATGGTGGCGCCCTGTGACTAACCACCTGGATAGTTCATGGTGGCTCCCTGTGACTAACTACCTGGATAGTTCCATGGTGGCTCCCTGTGACTAACTACCTGGATAGTTCCATGGTGGCTCCCTGTGACTAACCACCAGGATAGTTCATGGTGGCTCCCTGTGACTAACTACCTGGATAGTTCCATGGTGGCTCCCTGTGACTAACTACCTGGATAGTTCCATGGTGGCTCCCTGTGACTAACCACCTGGATAGTTCATGGTGGCTCCCTGTGACTAACTACCTGGATAGTTCCATGGTGACTCCCTGTGACTAACCACCTGGATAGTTCATGGTGGCTCCCTGTGACTAACCACCTGGATAGTTCATGGTGGCTCCCTGTGACTAACTACCTGGATAGTTCATGGTGGCTCCCTGTGACTAACCACCTGGATAGTTCATGGTGGCTCCCTGTGACTAACTACCTGGATAGTTCATGGTGGCTCCCTGTGACTAACCACCTGGATAGTTCATGGTGGCTCCCTGTGAATAACTACCTGGATAGTTCATGGTGGCTCCCTGTGACTAACCACCTGGATAGTTCATGGTCGCTCCCTGTGACTAACTACCTGGATAGTTCATAGTGGCTCCCTGTGACTAACCACCTGGATAGTTCATGGTGGCTCCCTGTGTCTAACCACCAGGATAGTTCATGGTGGCTCCCTGTGGGTAACTACCAGGATAGTTCATGGTGGCACCCTGTGGCTAACCACCTGGATAGTTCCATGGTGGCTCCCTGTGACTAACCACCAGGATAGTTCATGGTGGCTCCCTGTGGCTAACCACCTGGATAGTACCATGGTGGCTCCTTGTGACTGACTACCTGGATAGTTCATGGTGGCTCCCTGTGACTAACCACCTGGATAGTTCCATGGTGGCTCCCTGTGACTAACCACCTGGATAGTTAATGGTGACTCCCTGTGACTAACCACCTGGATAGTTCCATGGTGGCTCCCTGTGACTAACTACCAGGATAGTTCCATGGTGGCTCCCTGTGACTAACCACCTGGATAGTTCATGGTGGCTCCCTGTGTCTAACCACCAGGATAGTTCATGGTGGCTCCCTGTGTCTAACCACCAGGATAGTTCATGGTGGCTCCCTGTGTCTAACCACCAGGATAGTTCATGGTGGCTCCCTGTGACTAACTACCTGGATAGTTCCATTGTGGCTCCCTGTGACTAACCACCTGGATAGTTCCATGGTGGCTCCCTGTGACTAACCACCTGGATAGTTCATGGTGGCTCCCTATGACTAACTACCTGGATAGTTCCATGGTGGCGATCTGTGACTAACTACCTGGATAGTTCCATGGTGGCTCCCTGTGACTAACCACCTGGATAGTTCCATGGTGGCTCCCTGTGACTAACCACCAGGATAGTTCATAGTGGCTCCCTGTGACTAACCACCTGGATAGTTCCATGGTGGCTCCCTGTGACTAAACACCAGGATAGTTCATGGTGGCTCCCTGTGACTAACCACCTGGATAGTTCCATGGTGGCTCCCTGTGACTAACCACCAGGATAGTTCATGGTGGCTCCCTGTGACTAACCACCAGGATAGTTCATGGTGGCTCCCTGTGACTAACCACCTGGATAGTTCCATGGTGGCTCCCTGTGACTAACCACATGGATAGTTCATGGTGGCTCCCTGTGTCTAACCACCAGGATAGTTCATGGTGACTCCCTGTGACTAACTACCAGGATAGTTCCATGGTGACTCCCTGTGACTAACTATCTGGATAGTTCCATGGTGGCTCCCTGTGACTAACCACCTGGATAGTTCCATGGTGGCTCCCTGTGACTAACCACCTGGATAGTTCATGGTGGCTCCCTATGACTAACTACCTGGATAGTTCCATGGTGGCGCTCTGTGACTAACTACCTGGATAGTTCCATGGTGGCTCCCTGTGACTAACCACCTGGATAGTTCCATGGTGGCTCCCTGTGACTAACCACCAGGATAGTTCATAGTGGCTCCCTGTGACTAACCACCTGGATAGTTCCACGGTGGCTCCCTGTGACTAACCACCAGGATAGTTCATGGTGGCTCCCTGTGACTAACCACCTGGATAGTTCCATGGTGGCTCCGTGTGACTAACCACCAGGATAGTTCATGGTGGCTCCCTGTGACTAACCACCAGGATAGTTCATGGTGGCTCCCTGTGACTAACCACCTGGATAGTTCCATGGTGGCTCCCTGTGACTAACCACCTGGATAGTTCACGGTGGCTCCCTGTGTCTAACCTCCAGGATAGTTCATGGTGACTCCCTGTGACTAACTACCAGGATAGTTCTTGGTGGCTCCCTGTGACTAACCACCAGGATAGTTCATGGTGGCTCCCTGTGACTAACTACCTGGATAGTTCCATGGTGGCTCCCTGTGACTAACTATCTGGATAGTTCCATGGTGGCTCCCTGTGACTAACTACCTGGATAGTTCCATGGTGGCTCCCTGTGACTAACCACCTGGATAGTTAATGGTGACTCCCTGTGACTAACCACCTGGATAGTTCCATGGTGGCTCCCTGTGACTAACTACCAGGATAGTTCCATGGTGGCTCCCTGTGACTAACCACCTGGATAGTTCATGGTGGCTCCCTGTGTCTAACCACCAGGATAGTTCATGGTGGCTCCCTGTGTCTAACCACCAGGATAGTTCATGGTGGCTCCCTGTGACTAACTACCTGGATAGTTCCATTGTGGCTCCCTGTGACTAACCACCTGGATAGTTCCATGGTGGCTCCCTGTGACTAACCACCTGGATAGTTCATGGTGGCTCCCTATGACTAACTACCTGGATAGTTCCATGGTGGCGATCTGTGACTAACTACCTGGATAGTTCCATGGTGGCTCCCTGTGACTAACCACCTGGATAGTTCCATGGTGGCTCCCTGTGACTAACCACCAGGATAGTTCATAGTGGC